>NC_139512.1:19186844-19299446 GCF_947247035.1 Vipera ursinii
CCGTGGGATTCAGTTGAACTCAAGAGTAGAACCTTGAATTCTTCTATTTTCCATGAGCAGACTCTCCATGTTTCACATCTCTGTATAGTAAACACTTTTTCCACCACTGGACTAAAGTTGCCATCTCTTAGAATCATAGAGTTTGAAGAGGCTATCAAGGCCATTTTCAACCCCTTGTTAGCCAAGGAATCCTATCTAAGCATCTCTAGCAAATGATTGTTTAACCTCTGCTTGAACACATTTAGGCTAGAGAAACCAAACACCTCTTGGGTAATTGGTACCATGACTGGAACTGCTGATCCTTTTCTGATTTTTGTTTCTTTGTTATTTTTTAAGCCATCCAAAGAAAGCTTATGACTTGAGTTTTGTGATGGTTCATTGTTTACAGCTCCTTGATTGGCAGATGCTATGTGATTGCATCCACATTGGGATTAGCTAAAACAGTCAGAATTAGGATAATACAGGTGGGTAACATGCTCCTGTTATTTCTTTCCTGATAATAGTTAATCAAAATTCACAAACCTCTTAAGATCTAGATTTAATTTGAATGTGGGAGAAACTGACACAGGGAGTTGGATCAATCACTATCAACCCATCAAAGAAAGGAGGGAACTAGGAGCTAAACAGACTTTAAGCAATAAAACAATTGATAAGGGTGATATTTTTTTTGGGGGGGGGGAATACAGTGCATTTTTCTGACGTGCTTGTTCAGACTTCCTCCAAATTGTCAAAGGGTTTCTGCCCTCGTCATGGATTTCCTTTCTCCATTCTCACAATTTTGTCATCCATAAATATTCTGAGCTGTTTCAGGCATGCATGTAAATCAGCATCAATTAACAAATCTGTTTCGTATTGCTGCTGTGTTGAAATTCCTCCAGAGATGATTTTTTGGAGTTTTCCTGTGTGCTTCCCAAATTGTGGGAATTCCACCTCCCCTCTGGAAAATGTTTAATGAAGGGTGGAGAATTTAGGAAGCCATTTTTATTCTGACCTACACATAGCCTCACAGTGCCACCCAGTGACAATTTATCAGAATGGGGATTCCACAGAGAGGGATGAGAGGAAAGGGAGGGAGGGAGGGGGGAAGGAAGGAGCTCTCTCTTATATTCCTAGCAAATAGATTTTTAAAAGCTGAGATTTTTTTTTTCTATTGGCAATAATGGCCGAATTAAGGAAAGATTTAGTAGAAGAGTCTTGAACTGACTTCTGTTTATTATAAACTGCAATAGATAGGGAACTAAATTGTCTTTCTACATGGGATTTCCCATCTGGCCCAGAATATTATACTTCATCCAAACAAACACCAAGTTAGGGACAGATTATTATGGATAAAATCTAAGAATAGAAAATGACATGGTGGTACATCATAATCATCATTTGTTCTTTTGCCTATAGACTTCTTCAGACCTGTGTATTGGCCTCTGTGTTCTTGTTTAAGATTACAGGAAGCAACATTGCAATGAAAATGATATCATCCAGAAATATCTGACAAGGAAATTATTTATTTATTTATTTGTTTTATTATATTTATATACCGCCCTTTCCCGAAGGACTCAGGGCGGTTTACAGGGTGATTAAAACAAAAAATACAAAAGTTAAAAACAATTTAAAAAATTATATCCGTCCCTGAACAAATAAAACCCCAGTTAAAATTAAAATTGAAATTAAAATTCTCAGCCTGGGCCAGAGAGCTCGAAGAGCCAGGTCTTCAGGTCCCGGCGGAATGAACGGAGGTCGGGGGCAGTCCTAAGCTCCACTGGCAGCTGGTTCCAAGGCGCACCCACTGAGAAGGCCCTATCCCTGGGTGTTGTCCGCCGGCAATCTCTTACTGGTGGTACCCTGAGAAGACCGTCCCTGTGGAAGCGCACTGGATGAAGGGAGCTTGATGCCGGCAGCATCAGAAAGTATTGTGTTGGCTTGGGTATGGATAAGCAAACTGAAGAATAATCTAAACAAGGTATGAAACTGTACTTGTTAGAAGACAAGGAATTCAACAGTGGAAGTGCCGTTTATTCTGGATAACTAAGCATTGCTCCTGTAGACTCTGATTTGCAAGTTTTAATGTCAGTAGGGAAAATAATTAAACATATATAAATATTTTCACTCTATTTAGTGAAATCAATTTACATTTAATACACTTGAAATTAATTAAATTTCAGTCTCTGTTTGGACTGTCACTTTTTTTTAGTGTGGCCCAATGGAAAAGTGTAGCCTGTGGCAAGCTACTCTGAGCAATGTAGATTTTTTTTAAAGTACATCTTTGCATAAGAGGAATGATACAACTACATCATGTTCCTAGCCAGAGCTGGTCTTCTCCATTTTCTGCTACAAGTTGTTTGCAAGAGGCAGCACTGAGATATTGGTCTATGGAGAAAGACTGAAATTTATTCATGAAAAAATATTTCAGGCTTGGAAACATATCATAACAGAAGAAAATTAATTTTGAGATCACATGAGGATGACAGAGTAAGAGGGATTGTATAACATGAAATTAAGTTTTTGGGATTTATTTATTTTTTTAAAAAAAATGCATTTAGATGTAAATAGAATTTCATTTTCCAGTGATTGCTTTATGAAGCCCAATGTCTTATTTAATTAATCAGGGAAGTTTGCATTAGTGACAAACTCCCCATTAGATTACTTTAAAGGTGTCGGTTCTATGAAGACAGCATTAATTGCAGCTCCATCAAGGATTTAATAAAGAGTTGCAATATCTTCATCAGAGAAAAACATATAGCGCAAGGCCCAAGAGGGGTAGAGTTTATCAGAGAATGCAATTTTCTAATTAGAAAATGCAGATGGTTCAGAGCGTTTGAATGCACAAACTGGCACCATTATGCTTTTTAATCCGAGGCTCAGCAATAAAGTAGTGAGAATATCAGAGAGGGGTGGGTGAGAATTTCAGCTGAGCATTTTAGCTGAGATATCTACAGCGGTCCATCTGATTCCAGTTCCAAGTATTGGAACTTTCTTCATCTAGCCTTTATGAGAAGTAAATATGTTGTTTCTAAGACTGGGGTAATAATATAATGCTTGATCAAAATGAGAAAAGGGATCAAGTTAACAAGGTAGCAGAACATGAATCTCAGTCCATTTATTTTCCCCAGTTTTGAATGGCACTCCAGAAATCTTTCTCAAAGGACAACAACTAAGGTAGGCAGTTGGAAGCATCCACTCAACTGGTGTCCTATTTTTTCAATCTGTTTTGATGATCCCGGACTAGGAAAATCCTACTTTGGATGATTGCCACCTAACATTCTGATATTCTCTAAAACATGTTTTCTCCACATTATTGTCCTGGAGGAACCTTTGAAATAATTTCCAGGTCACGGGAAAACCCTGAATAAAAATTGCAAAAAAGAAAAAAAAATACAATTCACTTCCAAGCTACCCAATTCAGATTTTACACAGTTTACAGCTATAGCTATATTGTGGCTCATAAAAATTCCTATCACTGCGATGTGTATTTTTTTTCAATCTCTTTCTGGAACCCCCGAGTTCCATGAAACCCTAATTAAGAAAAGCTGCCCTGAAACAACTAATATATTGATTGGAAAGTCCTCAGAGCTCTCTCCTCCCCCCCCAAAAAAATGCACCCAACTTTAAGCTCTGTCACACAATCATTTATCCAATTAAAAATGAGCAGCTTTTTATAGTTCAAAGTAAAGTCATTGCAAAAGTTGGAGATCAATCACAAAGTGGTTCCCCCCCTGATTTTCTACATAAATCTCTGGGTTGGAAGAAAAACATATCATTCTTCAGTTTGGGCTAGTGAATAATAATAATAATAATAATAATAATAATAATAATAATAATAATAATAATAATAATAATAATAATAATAATAATAATAATTTAATTTTTATACCGCCCTTCTCCCGAAGGACTCAGGGCGGTGTACAGGGCAATACAATAAAATACAATATATAAAAATTAAAAGAAATATTAAATACAGTAGCCCAATTAAATAAATTAATACAAAATGTTAAAATACCCCTAAACCCATCAGACCAGGCCGGCTTGTTCAAATAAATATGTTTTTAGGTCACGTCGGAAGGAGCGAAGGTCGGGATCCATCCGGAGCTCCACCGGTAAACGGTTCCAAAGGTCTGGCGCGCCCACAGAGAACGCCCTCCCCCTGGGGGCCACCAGTCGACACTCTTTGACCGATGGCACCCTAAGGAGGCCCTCTCTGTGGGAGCCGGCAACAGATGCTCCTGTAAGTAACCCGGACCCATGCCATTTAGGGCTTTATAGGTCGTAACCAACACCTTGAATCTTACCCGGAGGACAACCGGAAGCCAATGCAGCTCACGGAGTAGAGGTGTTACATGGGAGTATCGGGAAGCCCCCACCACCACTCGCGCGGCTGCATTCTGCACCAGCTGGAGCCTCCGAGTAGTCCTCAAGGGCAGCCCCATGTAGAGAGCATTGCAGTAGTCCAAACGGGAGATCACGAGTGCATAAGTGACTGTGCGCAAGGCATCCCGGTCTAGATAGGGCCGCAACTGACGCACCAGGCAAACCTGAGCGAAGGCCCCCTGCTAAAAGCCAGAAGATTATGACAATGGAGATTCTCAATCATCCAGGTCATGGTTGTCCCAAAGGTGCTGTTCAGAAGGCAACTGCATTTTCTTGGTTCTTTTTTCACTGAAAACATTTTGCTTCTCATCCAAGAAGCTTCTTCCATTCTGGCGAGTTGTAGCTTTGGGACAGGAGGTTGTCAGTTCTACTGTAGTTCATACCTTAGGTGTGAAAGCAAGCTGGGTGACTTTGCGTCAGTCACTTTCTTTCAGCCCATCTCACCTCACAGGATTATTGTTGTGGGGAAAATAGGGGGAAAGAGGAGGAGTGGATATGTTTGCTGCATTGAGTTATTTATAAAAATAATAAAGACAGAATTTTAAAAATCTTAAAGCATGTGGGAGAAACAGAAAAATAGAACTCTGGCTTTCAGTAGAAGGAGAAAAGAAAGTAATGATGGTTATCTGGCCCAAAGGCTTAATAATATCACATTTGCCATGAGATGTCATTTAACTGACATATGTAATGTACAATGCAGGTAGCATAAATTCCATCAATTGTGCAATGATCTGACACTATTTGCTCCACTTGGATATTGCAATCTTCTTAATATCTGGGCAAGAGGCCAAATTCAATGTTGGTTTGTTTGTTTGTTTATTAAATTTTTATGCCACCCATCTCCACACTAAGCCCTCCACTCCTCAAATAAAGCAGCAGGGAAGAGGATTTTTACGCAGCCTAATCTTGGAACTGTTTCCTTTATGGCAAAGTTTTTCCGTGTATTTTCTTTTATACATTTGATGTTATAGTATACTGTCAACACCATTATACAGTGCATAGGCTTTTTGTTTTTTTTTGTTAATCAGTATAAGGAGGCCGAAATGCTCTCCCTTGAATTATTCTCTCCTATTCTGAATTCCATATATTTCATAAAACCCCAAATCCTACTTAAGGTGAGATATACCGTAGGTTGTTAGAAACAGAACAATAAATAAACTTAATGCATCAAACTAGCCTCTTCTAGTTTTTAGTCTCAGCCCCATAGGCCAAAGACAAAACAATGGCAATAAAAATCTTAATAGAATTTTAACTGTCAGAAAGATGAAAGCCTGGATAAAGGATCATATAGAGATGTTTAGTTCTAGTCCAGACTTCAATGACTTCTAATTTTCTCCTCCACTTTTCCAATCCCTTACTAATCTTGCAAACTTTCAGAAGACCAACTGGTCCCATTTGATGTTGTTGTTAGTTGCGAAGTCGTGTCCGACCCATCGCAACCCTATGGACAGCGTTCCTCCAGGCCTTCCTGTCCTCTACCATCTTCTGGAGTCCATTTAAGCTCACGCCTACTGCTTCAGTGACTCCATCCAGCCACCTCATTCTCTGTCATCCCCTTCTTCTCTTGCCCTCAACCTTTCCCAGCATTAGGCTCTTCTCCAGTGAGTCCTTCCTTCTCATTAGGTAGCCAAAGTATTTGAGTTTTAGCTTCAGAATCTGGTCTTCTAAAGAGCAGTCAGGGTTGATCTCCTCTAGGACTGACCGGTTTGATCGCCTTGCAGTCCAAGGGACTCGCAGGAGTCTTCTCCAGCACCAGAGTTCAAAGGCCTCAATTCTTTGGTGCTCAGCCTTTTTTATGGTCCAGCTTTCACTGCCATACATTGCAACTGAGAAGACCATAGCATTGACTATACGCTCTTTTGTTGACAGGGTGATGTCTCTGCTTTTTAGTGTGCTGTCTAGATTTGCCATGGCTTTCCTCCCGAGGAGCAAGCGTCTTTTAATTTCTTGACTACAGTCCCCATCTACAGTGATCTTGGAGCCCAGGAAAATAAAATCTGTCACTACCTCCATTTCTTCCCCATCTATTTGCCAGGAATTGAGAGGGCCGGATGCCATGATCTTGGTTTTCTTAATGTTTAGTTTCAACCCAACTTTTGCACTCTCCTTCTTCACCCGCAACAAGAGGCTTTTTAGTTCTTCTTCACTTTCTGCCATTAGAGTGATATCATCTGCATATCTTAGGTTGTTGATGTTTCTTCTGGCAATCTTAATTCCAACTTTTGATTCATCTAGCCCTGCCTTTCTCATGATGTGCTCTGCATATAAGTTAAATAGGCAGGGCGACAGTATACAGCCTTGCCGGACTCCTTTCCCAATTTTGAACCAATCAGTGGTTCCGTGTCCAGTTCTCACTGTTGCTTCTTGGCCTGCATATAGTTTTCTCAAGAGACAAATAAGATGATCTGGTACACCCATCTCTTTAAGGACTTGCCACAGTTTGTTATGATCCACACAATCAAAGGCTTTAGCATAGTCAATGAAGCAGAAGTAGATGTTTTTCTGGAACTCTCTAGCTTTCTCCATGATCCAGCGTATATTGGCAATTTGATCTTTAGTTCCTCTGCCTCTTCGAAATCCTGCCTGTACTTCTGGTAGTTCTCGATCCACATACTGCTGACGTCTAGCTTGTAGGATTTTAAACATAACTTTACTAGCATGAGAAATAAGTGCAATGGTGCGATAGTTTGAACATTCTTTGGCACTGCCTTTCTTTGGAATTGGAATGTAAACTGATCTTTTCCAATCCTGTGGCCACTGTTGAGTTTTCCAAATTTGCTGGCAAATTGAGTGTAGCAGTTTTACTGCATCGTCTTTTAAAATTTTGAATAACTCAGCTGGAATACTGTCACCTCCACTAGCTTTGTTGTTGCTCAGCTTTTCTAAGGCCCACTTCACTTCACATTCTAGGATGTCTGGCTTGAGGTCAGTGACCACCTCATTGTGATTATCAGGGACATTAACCTCATTCTTGTATAGTTTCTCTGTGTAATTTTGCCACCTCTTCTTAATCTCTTCTGCCTCTGTTAGGTCCCTGCCATTTTGGTCCTTTATCATGCCCATTTTTGCATGAAACATTCCCTTCATCTCTCCAATTTTTTTGAAAAGATCTCTGGTCCTCCCTATTCTATTGTTTTCCTCTATTTCTTTGCACTGTTCATTTAAGAAGGCATTCTTATCTCTTCTAGCTATTCTCTGGAATTCTGCATTCAATTGGGCGTATCTTTCTTTTTCTCCCTTGCCTTTGGCTTCCCTCCTTTCCTCAGCTATTTGCAAAGCTTCCTCAGACAGCCATTTTGCTTTCTTGCCTTGAAACAAATAGCACTTAGCCTTGAACAAATAGCAATACAGATGTATTAACATGTTCTTCACATTTTGACTAGACACTGAAACCTTTAGTCCCAAATAAATGAACGCCTTAAAAAAGGAGGTCCAAGAGTCCCCAAAGCAAGAGGCCATATCTGGTTTCATCTGTTCCTCCACCATTTCAGAAAGGTCACCTACTCATAACTCTGTTAGTGCTTGAAAGTGCTGGCTAGTTCCACACCTCTGGTTTATCAGGGCAAACCTCATCAGCAGAGTTCAGCAGCAGTTTTATAAATGTCAGCTCTTAAGGCTTACCCAGAAAAGTTCATTGGTGCAGTAAAGCACTCGGTTGGCCTTTTGGATGGCAATGGATTATTATATCCCGAAGGTCAGAGTGATGCAGTTACATTATCAACATGGGAAGAGACAGGTTGATCAATCCAGGGAGTCACCACCCTAATTAATCCTTCATTACTGCTTAAGTCATGGGAGGGAGGGAGGGAGGGAGGGAGGGAGGGAGGGAGGGAAGAAGCAAGGAAGCAAGGAAGGAAGGAAGGAAGGAAGGAAGGAAGGAAGGAAGGAAGGAAGGAAGGAAGGAAGGAAGGAAGGAAGGAATCTATCTCCTAAACAACATTGGGACAGAGAAGCAAATGAAGGATTTCCCTTTGGAAATAATAAAATAATAATAATAAAATCAGATGCAGGTTAATGCTAACAATATTTCATGAAATTTTCCATTTTTTTCCATCAGAATAGATTTCTGAAGATTTCTTTAAACAAAAACTGTTATTTTTTTTCTGCTGCTTTAATAGCTTCATAATAACATCCATTACCTTCTTCCCATTACAACAGCCATTTTAGGAATAACGATCAACTACTGGTATATATAGACTTCAGGAAAAAAAAAACATAGTCTTTGGTTTATAACGGTTTCATATATATTTGCATATACATGTACACATCCAGCATGTTATTCTCTTCTAAGGTTAGCAGTATTATGGGAGAAAAGGAATAAGAAGTAGCAAGTCAAAGAAATCAAAGGCATGAGAAAAGAGAAAGGAAATACATCCAGAAAAGTGTGTCCATAGCAACTGTCACTGCCATATATTCAATACGGATCAGCATCCTGCCCCTTTTAATATGTGTCATATAATTACACACCTATACAAAGAAGAGATACCAACCATTTTGAAAATAATGACCATCACTGCACATGCCTCTGCAATTAAATCTAATTTACCAAAGTGCTGTTCATTGTATCTCACCTTACTTTTCAACCTTGCTAACTATCCTTGCTTCAGTCACACCCACATATCACTTTATACAGTGCATTTTGTTCTTAAAACTTTCCTCCTCCTCTTCCTCCTTCTCCTTCTCCTCCTCCCTCTCCTCCTCCTCCTCCTCCTCCTCCCTTTCTTCTTTCTTCTCTGTCCTGTGCACACATATAGTTTTTAAGCACACTTCAAACAAGCCACATAGAAATGTCATAAGAACATTATCTCCATGTATTAACATTTCCTCAGTTGCATCATGTACATAATTTCCAGTTTTCAACCTTTTCAAAGCATCGGAGACGGGGCCTAGAGAGCTGTTGGAGGTACAGCCAATCCGAATCTGACCGATTACAACAAAGGTCGTTCACGAGAACTTATCTCGTGGCGATGAGGTTGGCAAGGTCTAACCACTTTGCCACCCTCATCGCGTCTGCAGATAATCGCCCGGCCGCCCTGTTTAGAGTAACTTGCTCCCTCCTTAATCAGGAGGTGAGGGAAGAGCCTCACCAAGAGTATCATCAGTATGTTGATGATACCCAGATTTTAATTTCGACCCCAAACCACCCCAGTGATGCCCTCAACATGATGTCCCGTTGCCTGGAGGCGGTCCGGGTCTGGATGGGGAGGAACAGGCTTCGGCTCAACCCTGACAAGACTGAGTGGCTGTTTGTGCCGGCATCCTGGGAAATTCAGATTACTCCATCTCTTGCCATGGGGGTGAGTTATTACCCCCCATAGATAGGGCACGCAACTTGGGGGTCCTCCTAGACTCACAGCTCTGTTTAGAAGATCATATTGAAGCTGTGACTAGGGGGACCTTTACCCAGGTTCACCTGGTGTGCCAGTTGCAGCCCTATCTGGACCAGGATGCCTTGCGTACAGTCACTCATGCGCTCGTGACCTCTCGTCTGGACTACTGTAATGCTCTCTACATGGGGCTGCCCTTGAAGACCACTCGGAGGCTCCAAACTGGTGCAGAATGCAGCGACATGAGTTGTGTTGGGAGTCTCCCGATACTCCCATGTTACACCTTCGCTCCGCGAGCTGCATTGGCTGCCAGTTTCCCTCCGGGTGAGATTCAAGGTGTTGGTAATGACTTATAAATTCCTACATGGCATGGGTCTGGATTACCTACGGCAACACCTGCGGCCGGCGTCAACTTCCCTCCATCCAGTGCGCTCCCACAGAGAGGGCCTCCTCAGGGTGCCTCCGATCAAAGAATGTTGATTGGTGGCCCGTAGGGGGAGGGCGTTCTCTGTGGGCGTGCCAGACCTGTGGAACCGCTTGCTGGTCGAGCTCCGGATGGCCCCCGACCTTCACTCCTTCCGGCGGGATCTAAAAACTTATTTATTTGAGCAATCCGGCCTGGTTTGATGGGTTAGGGGTTGGGGTTTTAACATGGTTTTTAATTACTGTATATATTGGGCATAATATTTAATTGTTTTTTAACTTTTGTACTTCGTTTTTAATATTTATTGCCCTGTACACCGCCCTGAGTCCTTCGGGAGAAGGGCGGTATAAAAATTTAATAAATATAAATATAAATATTTATAAAAGTTCTTTTCTTTTTCTTTTTTGTTTTCTATGAAAATTTCTCAGGAATATTTTTGAAAGTGGTTTAACATTGCCTTCTCCTTCTGAGGCCTGAGAAAGAGTGACTGGCTTAAAGTCAGCCATTTGGCTTCATGCCTACTGTAAGATAGAACTTGAAACTGTGGTCTCCAGCCCATTTCCTTTAACCACAAGAAACTGCTTCTGCTCATTCTACAAACCTCTGAAATATCCCCTCCAGCATTGCCTCATTTAGGTTTCATCCCAGTTTCAATCTTTTTATTTTTAAAATCTTTCCTGCTGTAATGTAGAGGGTTTCAGTTTATTTACTGTATATTTTCATTTACTAGAGTTCTAACTTACTTTTTATTAAGACATTTAAAAAGCAACGTACATAATGCTCCTTCTTTCCATTGTTACCCAGAAAAAAAAGTGAAGTTATGAGACTGAAAGAGTGACTGGCCTCAGGCCACCCCCACCCCATCACCGTCAAGGGGTCAAGATGGACTAATTTGAGGGTTCCCCTGCTCCTGGTCTAACAAATTAACCCCACACCACACTGACTTTCCTTTCATTCTCCTTATATTGCCTTAAAATCTCTCTGCATTTTCTCTCTTCTTTTAAATTATCCCTTGCTTTGGAAAATACCACCATAAGGCAAGACAAGAAACAATGGATGGAAACTAACCAAGGAAAGAAACAATGTAGAACTAAGGAGACATTTTGCTTTCACAGTGAGAACAAACAACAGTGGAATGGCTTGCCTCCAGAGGTTGTGGGCGCTCCATCATTGGAGGCTTCTAAAAAAAGGTTGGACAGCCACCTGGTATAGGATCTCCTGCTTGAGTAGAGGATGGGACTAGAAGACCTCCAAGGTCCCTTCTATTGTGTAGTGAGTTCCGGAACACATGAAGGACGCCAGGCACAGGAGTATAGCATAACCATCTTTATTAGGTGGTAGCTTGTCAGTCCAAAAGGTGTTACCTGAGCCCTGTTTATACCTGGCCAGGTGTGCTCCCAGCCAATCAATTTAAACCTGGATTTCTCGCTGAAACGCTGCCCCTGGTTGCAGCAGTTTCGGTGCAGCGCCACCTGGTGGTATCGGTTGAGCTGTTGTTTAATAGTGTTAATAACCCCATACATAACACCTTCCAACTCTGTTATTCTATGTTCTATGTTCACTACATTCTTTTCAACTATATAACTCTGTATGCACACTGAATACGTTCTTGCACTCATCCTCATTCTATCTCTTATTGTCATTCTTGTCTTATCCACATCTTTCACTTCATCATTCCACCAAACATCCTTTTTTATACTTCCAATTAGCACAAAACTACACATTTGGACATAATTCTTCTCATTCTCTTCCAAGCTACTTCTACAATCCCTTTACATCTATTTTCCATTTACTCTGTTGGGATATTATTCTGTGTTCTAATATATATTCATAGAGCACTCATACCTTCCTTTCTTCTGCTTTTGCTCTGCCTCCCTCCTCCTCCCCCCCTATCCATTTTTCTCAAGATTTTCTCTTGAGACTAGCAAATAATAGTGGCCTACATTCAGAGCCTTTCTTCCCCCTTATATTCTTCACTAAATCAATCCTTCATAATAAATAATCAGACCAGCATACTTTTAGATTTACTTTGCCCTATTGATATACAATTAGACTTAAATTTAAATCACTTATTCAAAAAACCAGTCCTTTATCAATCAGATTTTCATCAGTCATTTTCGTTTGTACTTGACTTTTTGAATGACTCAGTCACATGCTATATGCTATTTTGTTTAGTTTCTACCCATCCATTCATTTCCTTTAGCAATTTTTTTTCTCCCTGGAACACATTCATTCAGAATGGGGTACAATGTTCCCCAAACATCTCTGATTCTTCTATTATCTTTATTCACTGAAGTGTAACAAGAAACAATCAGGCCCTTACAGGTTCTTATTTGCATACACATTGACAACCTGGCTCATCTCACATATATTTTCTGTCATACATTAGCACTTTTATTTTTAATTAAATTGACACCTTCAGTTCCCTGCATGTATTCATCAATCTCACAAGACCAGGCCACACTCCTTCACATTCACTGCATCATTTGTTTTGCAGGCAGACAAGATATAACATTTGATCATTTTTTAAAAAATAATAACCATGTTTTACTTTTAAATTTCAAGTCACAATCTTCCCTATGATAAGTCATGTGCCAGGAACCAGAATGAGATTGTCAGTTGATCAAAGAAATTGTCTTTATTGCTATTTGGCCATTTACAAGAATCTTGACAGACTAACTGCATGCTCCTAAGAATAACCAGATAAATGCTCCAGGGATTTAAGACGGTCAGGCCTCTGTCATTTCCACTCCTGCAGAGATTCCAGACTAATCAGTCTCTACCCACCACTTCAGCTGCATATTCCATCAAACATTGTTGTTAACAAATAGGCTCTGATGGCACAGTGGTTAAAGTGCAGTATTGAAAGCAAACTTTGCCCACAGCCTGGAGTTCAATCCTGATGGACTCAAGGATGACTCACCCTTCCATCCTTTCAAGGTTGGTGAAATGAGGAACCAGATAGTTGGGGATCAATATGTAAATAATGCTTACATTGTAAACTGCTCAGAGAGCGCTATAAAGCACTATGGGGCAGTATATAAGCCTAAGATGCTATTGCTATTGCTAAATACTAGATCAACATCTAGCACTGATCATTCAAAAATATTAGATAACAGTTTTTAGTAAGATAAAATGAGGTGGCCAAACATTGGGTCTCAAATTCAAAAAAAATATTTCATTGATCATTTTGTTTGTGGTAGATTTGCTTTTTTGCAGATTAGCCATGGACATAATAAGCTCTTTAGAAAAAAGTTGGTTGGGTTTTAAGATTTATTTTAGGAGTTTGTGATTATTCCTCATGGCTGACCTTGAACAAGGTCCACCAGAACTCATCATTTTTATTTGCAAGAATTTATTTCCTCAAGAAACATACCACCTCACAATAGAAGGAGAATATATGTCCATTAGAAGACTATTGAATACTTACATTATTACTTGCTAAGGAGGCCATTTAAACTTTTCACTGATCATCAAGTTTTGACATGGTTACATACCATGGCCGAGTCTAACTTCAGATTGATTCAATAATCATTGGCCTTACAGCCCTATTAATTCAACATTGAACACATTCCAGGAAAAGAAAATATTATGGCAGATTATCTATTCTGATTATTCAGTTATGAACAACCTATGGCACTGAAAAAGGTTCATGGCCTATCATAGTATGCCAAGAGCAAGCTGGCAGATACTCAAGAAACTTCCTCTAAACCATGCAATTTATTTCAAGTGGTGATTAAGATGATCAATGAACACATTATCCAGTGCCTCTTGCACTCACAGTAGAGTTGAGGCTCCTGACACTGACCAGCTACCTGAGTATCTGGTAATGTAATGAAGATAAAGCATCAGCCTCCTTGAAAGTAAGCCTCATCAGCAAGGAATGAGTATTTTCTACTGCTTAAGCTTAAAGGCTGTACCGACAAGGAGAAAAGGAAGGGGGGAAAAGAACAAAGGTAGGGTGGACACCAACCAATGATAAAAGGCAAAAAATGATGTTGGACTTCGTGAAGGCCTGTAAAAATTTCCCCACTTTTCATTGCAGCCTAGTCTTGAACTAGCTTACTGCCAAGACAGAAACCTCACAGGAGAAAGGAAAGAGAGTTGGATACTCTGATGAAAATATGTTTTTGGAGGAATGTGAGTGTGAATGTGTTAGCAAGAAGAAATGTAAAAGGAATGTGTGCTAACTAAGGTAACTTGGAAGTCCTCAGTCCTTAGTACTTTTATCAAAACTGCTATGGCAACTTAATTGATATGTTAAGACAATAACTCTTTTTAGAGGATAGTAACAATACATGAGCAGGCAAGTAATATGAGGTTTGCTAATTATGAATATTTATACATACATCATCTATAACCTGTTGTGATGACTCCCCTGCATGCTTCCCTAGATACCCCTCCAGATGTCAGCTCAGAGAAGGATGAACCTGTTCTGGGCATGTCAGGAGGGGAGTTGGTCAATGGCTCCAAGCAGCCATTTGAGAAAGATTTGGCTGAAAACACAGCTGCAGCAGGACAGTCCTGAGGCTTCAGGTGGGGGAAGCATGAGCTGCAGCTGGTCAGTGATGAGGAAGAAGAACTACCTTCTTCACCTGATCCAAGAACACATATGGCAGAGAAAAGGCAGGAGCAGCAAATGTCAGCCAGATTAGTCGTGAGGAAGCAGCCTTGCTCCTCTTGATGGGCTGCACCACTAGCTGGCTATTTAGCACAGCAGACACATGGAGACGAAGCTGGGAAAATGTGTTTGTTTCCTTGTTGTGTGTTCTCGCCTTGAACTTTGGATCATATCTCCAGCTTTCCTTGCCTTGCTCCTTGCCTTTTGCCTTGCGGATTTGCCTTTGCCTTGGGAACTTGCTTTTGCCTTGGGAACTTGTTTTTGCCTTGTGAACTAGACTTGCCTTTGGCTTGAGGACTGATTGAGGACAATCATTTTTATCCCTCCTTTTCTGAAATATCTAAATATGAGTGCATCCTTTTGTCTGTAGGAGTCCCACCCATTATTTACTGGAGAGAATTCCTCCAGTGCACACTGAATAAATAATTACTGCAGTGAACCTTGATTATTGATTTTTTTGGTTGGCATAACCTGGAAGCAGATCACTGTCAAGACAGAAAACTGAATCATTCCCTTAAGCATGAATACTATGAGGGTGGAAAGAAAACTAGATACCCTAAAGGAGAAAGACTGGAAAGCCTCATTGTATGGGAAAAAGCAAAAGTCAAGGCCACAAATTGCTACTCCTGAAAAAGCAATCTAACACATTCGAATTAATAGTTTGAATAGCTGGGGCTGCAAAAGTGCTATTTTGATTTTTAAGAAAGTTCCCTAAGGATCTAAGATGCAAGAATGAATACTTTTAATGAAACTCCCTTTTTCTTAGGCTGTCCAAAGTTTGATTTTCTGGCTCAAGCACCTGCTAGCAAATGTATCTACCACCAACAGTATCTACCTAAAAGGAGTCTGCCTTGTAGACAGACATAGGTTCCTGATTGCCATGCATGACATCCCCTGCCCAAAGTAAGGACAGTGTAATTGGTCTGAGCAAATTTGTGAAATACTCCATATTTATTTTAAGCATGTTCATACTATTCCATTCAAGCTTAGAATACTAACTTTGTTGTTGTTGTTAGTTGCGAAGTCATTTCCAACCCATCGCAACCCCATGGACAATGTTTCTCCAGGCCTTCCTGTCCTCTACCATCTTCTGGAGTCCATTTAAGCTCATGCCTACTGCTTCAGTGACTCCATCACTTTATGTCATCCCCTTCTTCTCTTGCTCTCAATCTTTCCCAGGATTAGGCTCTTCTCCAGTGAGTCCTCACTTCTCATTAGGTGGCCAAAGTATTTGAGTTTCAACCAGGATCTGGCCTTCTAAAGAGTAGTCAGGGTTGATCTCCTCTAGGACTGACCGGTTTGATTGCCTTGCAGTCCAAGGGACTCGCAGGAGTCTTCTCCAGCACCAGAGTTCGAAGGCCTCAATTCTTTGGCACTCAGCCTTTCTTATGGTCCAACTTTCACAGCCATACATTGCAACTAGGAAGACCATAGCCTTGACTATATGCACTTTTGTTGGCAGGGTGATGTCTCTGCTTTTCAGTGTACTGTCTAGATTTGCCATAGCTTTTCTCCCCAGGAGCAAGCATCTTTTAATTTCTTTGCTGCAATACCCATCTGTGGTGATCTTGGAGCCCAGGAAAATAAAATCTGCCACTACCTCCATTTCTTCCTCATCTATTTGCCAGGAATTGAGAGGGCTGGATGCCATGATCTTGGTTTTCTTAATGTGTTTAGGTCCTGGCGAAACGAATGAAGGTCGGGGGTAGTCCAAAGTTCTGTTGGCAGTTGATTCCATAGGACAGGCGTACCCACAGAGAATGATGATGATGATGATTTGTTGGCAATTTAATCTCTAGATCCTCTGCCTCTTCAAAATCCTCCCTGTACTTCTGATAGTTCTTGATCCACATACTGCTGGAGTCTTGCTTGTAGGATTTTAAGCATAACTTTACTAGCATGTGAAATGAGTGCAATGGTGTGATAGTTTGAACATTCTTTGGCACTGCCTTTCTTTGGAATTGGAATGTAAACTGATCTTTTCCAATCCTGTGACCACTGTTAAGTTTTCCAAATTTGCTGGCAAATTGAGTGTAACACTTTTACTGCATTGTCTTTTAAGATTTTGAATAGCTCAGCTGGAATACTGTCACCTCCATTAGCTTTGTGGTTGTTCAGCTTTTCTAAGGCCCACTTCACTTCACATTCTAGGATGTCTGGCTTGAGGTCAGTGACCACCTCATTGTGATTATCAGGAACATTAAGCTCATTCTTGTATATTTCTTCTATGTAATTTTGCCACCTCTTCTTAATCTCTTCTGCCTCTGTTAGGTCCCTGCCATTTTGGTCCTTTATCATGCCCTTTCATCTCTCCAATTTTCTTGAAAAGATCTCTGGTCCTCCCTATTCTATTGTTTTCTTCTATTTCTTTGCACTGTTCAATTAAGAAGGCATTCTTATCTCTTCTAGCTATTCTCTGGAATTCTGCATTCAATTGGGCATATCTTTCTTTTTCTCCCTTGCCTTTCACTTCCCTCCTGTCCTCAGCTATTTGCAAAGCTTCCTCAGACAGCCATTTTGCTTTCTTGCATTTCTTTTTCTTTGGGATGGTTTTAGTTGCTACTTCTTGTACAATGTTGCGAACTTCTGTCCATAGTTCATCAGGCACTCTGTCTATCAAATCTAATTCCTTAAATCTATTTGTCACCTCTACTGTATATTCAACAGGGATATGATTTAGTTCATACCTGAGTGGCCTAGTGCTTTTACTTACTTTCTTCAGTTTAAGCCTAAATTTTGCAACGAGAAGCTCATGGTCTGAGCCACAGACAGCTCCTTGTCTTGTTTTTACTGACTCTATGGAGCTTCTCCATCTTTGGCTGCAGAGCACATAGTCAATTTGATTCCTGTGTTGACCATCTGGTGATGTCCATGTGTAGAGCCGTCTCTTGGGTTGTTGGAAAAGAGTGTTTGCTAGGACCATTGTATTCTCTTGACAAAATTCTATCAGCCTTTGCCCTGCTTCATTTTGTATTCCAAGCACAAACTTGCCTGTTATTCTGTTTATCTTTTGGCTTCGTACTTTAGTTCTATAAGGTGCTGTAGGGCTTCATAGAAGTGGTCAATTTCATCCTCTTCAGCACCGGTGGTTGGGGCATAGACTTGGACTACTGTGATGTTGAATGGTTTGCCTTGGATTCGAACTGAGATCATTCTGTCATTTTGGGGATTGTATCCCAGTATTGCTTTTCCTACTCTTTTATTGACTATGAAGACTACTCCATTTCTTCTGAGGGATTCTTGCCCGCAGTAGTATACCTGATGGTCATCTGAATTAAATTCACCCATTCCTGTCCATTTTAGTTCACTGATTCCTAAGATGTCAATAATAATAATAATAATAATAATAATAATAATAATAATAATAATAATAATAATAATAATAATAATAATAAGAAGAAGAAGAAGAAGAAGAAGAAGAAGAAGAAGAAGAAGAAGAAGAAGAAGAAGAAGAAGAAGAAGTTGGAAGGGACCTTGGAGGTCATCTTGTCATCTCTTGTTTGACCATGTCCAGCTTTTCTTGATGCATGGATCTTACATTCCAGGTTCCTATGGAGAAAAAAATATTTACAGCATCGGACTTTCCTTTCACCACCAGATACATCCACAGCTGAGCGTCCTTTCAGCTTTGGCCCAGTCACTTCATTCTTTCTGGCGCTACTAGTACTAGCCCTCTGCTCTTCCTCAGTAGCATATTGGACGCCTTCCGACCTGAGGGGCTCATCTTCCAGCATCATATTGTTTTGCCTTTTGGTACTGTCCATAGGGTTTTCATGGCAAAGATACTGGAGTGGGTTGCCATTTCCTTCTCCAGTGGATCATGTTTTGTCAGAACTCTCTGCTATGACCTTTCCGTCTTGGGTGGCCATGCATGGCATAGCTCACAGCTTCATTCAATTACACAAGCCCTTCGACCGACAAGGCAGTAATCCATGAAGGGGATGATGATGATGATGATGATGATTTGGACTACCAGGAGTGAAAACTGTTTTCTTTTTCTTGCATCAGTAAAGGAGAGTAGCTTTAAATATTCATACTATTTATGCAATATTCTTGCTTTGTAGAGCATTAGAGAAATCCACGACCAGAAAAGGGGTCAGTTGAACACTTTATCCCAATGTATACATTTATGAGCTTTAAAAATAGCAAGATCACACTAATTGTATGCACAATGTTTTTTTTTCTATCAATAGAATAGAATAACAGAGTTGGAAGGGACCTTTCAGGTAATCTAGTCCACCCGCCCACCAAAGCAGGAGACACTACACCATTTCTGGCAGATGGCAATCCACTGTCTTCTTGAATGCCTCCAGTGTTGAACCTCCCACAACTTCTGAAGGCAAAGCTGTTCCATTGGTTGATTGTTCCCATGGTCAGAAAATTTGTCCTTATTTCTAGGTTGAATCTCTCCTTGATCATTTCAGAGGTGATTTGAACGCATTGCCATTGCTTGCAATGTACCAGAAGCTGCATCTAATCAGGACTCAGGTCGTATTTCTCAGGGCTTAAAATCAAATCCCATCAATGATAGAAACTTGCCTTCCATATCCAAGCCCCAGTTCACTCAGGTCTGATATAACAAGCTCTCCAACATGGTGTCAGGAAAAAAGAAGCTATCCTCCCCCCATCTTTTCTAAAATTAAATTAAGAAAAAAACATTACAGTAGATTACAAGTATTTAGTGAAAATCAATAAATACAAGAGTTTGTTTATTTCGGTTTGTGTAGGTGTATGCTTTTGGAAAGCAGTTACACTTCTACTTTTTAAAATGGATTTCCTCTATTCTTCCCTGCCCACGCTCATATATACTTGCTGGGTTGTTTTTTTTAAGGAAATGCAAATGCAAATTTGGCTGAAATTTAATGCTGCTGTTTTATTTTCACAGATAATGCCACAATTTACAGTAATGAAAATTCATGTTTTGCAGTCAAATCACAGCATCCTAACTGAGGGAAAGGGGTGGTCTTATAGGGCACAGAAATGGAGGCGGTTGATTGGTTGTGAGGCATTGACTACAGATTGCCCATAACTGATCTAGAGCAAGCAAGCAGCTACAGCTTTTAATGTAACCACATATAAAAAAATAAAGGGAGATAATTTGCCTTATCTATTTATAAAATGTATAAGCCATCCCAATCTGTTACAATTCTGCATAACTTACCAAATACAGAATAAAATATAATAAAATACAAAAAAATCACCAATTGTCCCAAAAAAATCAACAATCATTTAGAAAAACCAGAATGTGATACCAGGAGTCCATCACTCATTCTAACTTAGGGATAAAGGCTCCTTTAAATAGGGCCAGGGTGAGGACTATATAAATTGTTGTGCCAAATGCCCAATAAAATAAGATCAGGCCATTCCCTTTCCTTGTCTGTCTTTCTGTTTAAAAAAGTAAAAGACTTTTCAATCATTGAAAAATAATGTTTATCAATGACTCATTGGAGAAGTCAAAAGCTAGTATGCACTTCCCATCATGAATAATCATCATGTTAGCTATGCATGGTGCTCAAAATGCCCATAATTCTTGATATGAGGGAAGATTCTTTATATTATGGAAAATCTTAAGAGAACATAGATGTCTATTACAATCAGCATTTTTGTAGAACCATATTAATAATCCTGTAATTTTAGTTCTCAGCATTTTGGGAGAAAAGCTAGATTAGTCTATGGCAGCAGAAATATCTTCTTCTTGTTGTGCCATATCCATTATTGGACGTTGGCGATCATGTTGGTGATTCCTGTTTTTATCAGCAGCCGCACAAAAAAGTCCTGCTGAGTTTTGTCCAAACCAGTCCCTTAGATTTAGAAGCCATGATGTTCTTCTTCTGCCTGGACCTCTTTTGCCCTCAATCTTTCCCTGGAGGATTAGATGGAGTGTGCCGTATTTTTCTGGGTGTCACATCATATAGCAGAAATATTCTAACTTTAGCAGAAATATGCTACCATGCTAAAGGGAGACATGGTAGCACAGTGGTTAGAATGCAGTATTGCAGGCTAACTCTGCCCACTGCCAGGAGGTTGATCCTGATCAACCAAAGTTGATTCAGCCTTCCATCCTTCTGAGGTTGGTAAAATGAGGACCTGGATTGTTAGGGAAAATATGCTGACTATGTAAACTGCTCAGAAAGTGCTGTAAAGCACTGTGGAGTGGTATATATGTCTAAGTGCTAATGCTATTGCTATTCTGAAGTAATCTCTCAGCATGATGTTCTGTCATCTCAGCTTGCCCTATTCTCACCATCCCACTTCACCTTTCTTCTACCTAAGCTCCAAAGAATCAGGGGTATGAATGCATTTTGCAAATTTTGTATGTTCAGCTGCAGATTTTCAAAAGAGAGCAAATCAAAGGAGAAAAGCAGGTTCAAGAAAGAATAATCTTGTTCACTGACATATTGAGTGGATTAAGAATGGCAAGGGATTTTTCTCAAGCTACAGTCTAATCCAGGAATATACAACCTGAAATCTGAGAAGTACATGAGACCTTCCACACACCCACACACCCCAAATAATCCCAAACAGATGCAACCCAATGAATGTCTCCAAAAGATGTCACCAAGATGTAATTTTTAATGTGACAGGGGAAAAAAGGTAAAGGACTTCCCATTGAGCCAGCACTGTCTGAAGATATTTCAGCAGTCATTTGGCCAGCATGATGTTGGCAAAACATAGCCATTGGGGATCTGGATTCACTTAATGACCTTGTGATTTAATTAAAATTACAATCAGAATAGAGCTGGAAGGGACCATTGATGTCTTCTGGTCCAATCCCCTGCTCAAGCAGGAGGCCCTATACCACAGGTCTGCAACCCGCGTCTCCGGAGCCACATGCGGCTCTTTCAGCCATCTCCTGCGGCTCCCAGTCTTCTGCCATGTGCAGTCCAAAAAAAAAAGTGGGACTAAAAAAGTTCAACCAATCAATTCAAATATGCAGGGTAGGTGCATATCTCGCCTTGGCTCCACTCTTCAGTCAAACCTTGTTCTGCACATGCGCGCATGTACGCGCATGTGCACACATTTTTTTGCGGCTCCCAGTTTTTCCTTTTGTGAGGGAACCGGTTCTGAGTGGCTCTTTCACTGTTTCAGGTTGCTGACCCCTGCCCTATACCATTTCAGACAAGAGACTCACCAGTCTCTTCTTAAAAACCTCCAGTGATGAAGCACCCACAACCTCTGGAGGCAAGATGTTCCACTGGTTAACTGTCTTCACTGTTAGGAAGTTTCTCCTTAATTCCAGGTTGCTTCTCTCGTTGATTATTCTCCATCCATTTTTTCTTCTCCTATGGTGGTTCGCTTAGAAACTGTGGTGACTTGCTTAATGGATGCCATAAAAGTTTTAAAAACCAAGCCCGACTTCACTTACAACCACAATTACTTATGAGAGAAATATGCCTCCAGTTGTGGTTGTAAGTTGAGTAATACCTGTATCTTGATCTGTGACATATTAATTTTCAAATCTGTACTTCTTGTTGAATCATTACATTATCTAATATTCCTGCAAATAATACCGCTTTCTTGGCCAACAACACAGCATCATGTGTACACATCCCCAACAATGTACTACAATATCTGTTTATAACACATTAATCTTTTAATACATAAAAAGCAAGGTGACATTATATATTTTTATGTTACTTTCTAATCAGTGCTGAACCAGTAGTTATTCTTTTTATTCTCCTGCATGCAAGTATGCATGATATACTTGTCTTATCATTTTTTCAGCAACCAACCTTAAATTCTATATTAATGCCAAGCATGAACTAATCCACCTGTAGTTTTTGCATTCATTTTTGCTATCTTTTTCTTTCTACGAGGGCTCAATAACAGCACTCTTCCAATCTCTGAGCACAGATATTCGGCATTCAAATGCATTGAACAACTCACACAGCTACTTCATAACTAAATCCCATGCATATTTAATTTTTTTTCCAGTTACATCAGGATCACCTGCATTCTTATTATTAAGTATTCATGGGGGCCCTGGTCTATGGAATATTCTCCCTTGAGGGGTTAAAATGGGCCCATCCATGTTAGTGTTTCATAAGGCCTGAAAAAGTGGCTATGTTCCTGGGGTGTTGAATGTGTTAAGGGCCCCATTTCCTAGCTGTATTGCCAAATGGGTCAAGAATCTTGCTGCGTTTGATCTGGATGTTTTTAGTATTCTTATTTTTATTGTTTTAAAATGTTTTACCAATTTTAATTATAATATTTTTTTTTAATTGTAAGCAATTCAGAGTCATTGACTGAGATGAGCAGCTATAGAAATTAAGTAAATAAATAAACACATAAAGTTGTTTTCATCACTTTCTAAAAATGCAATATCACCCTAGCTTCATTACTTTCATTTTCAAATCCATTCAGTCTATTTGAGTTCTTTTGGTTCTCTTTGCCCATTGCCAAACATTTTTTTAATTTTTTTTTATCAAAGTCGCTGGATTTTCTCTACTTTTTTTTAATCGTAACCTTTACTTGCATTTTTATTTTATTACCATCTTTCTCTATTTTTTGTTTGCAGAAATCATTGCCATATACTGTATGCATTGTCTTCATATATGCATTGTCTTCATATCCATACTTTATTTTACGTTATCATTCAATTAATTATTTTCTGAGTAATTGTCATTAGTGTAATTTCACTCTGTAGCACTCTGTAACATAAGCATTTGTACTCTATTTCAAGTTGTAATAGTAACATTCAAGTAACATTCTCTTTTAGTCTCTTTTTCTCTTTGTTTGTTTACAGATTACTTTACCTTCTAATATATTTTAATTACAGACTCACCCATTCTCATTCTCCCATTGTTCTGTATCTACTCCTCTGTCTTTTACTCTTCATATTTTCCCCCAAAGCTACTCATGAACTATGAAAAATAGTCTATCCCAAACTGGATTCTCATTAGTCTTGCATTCATCTTTATCTTAAACTTTCATTCAATTCAATTTTATTATGACCTATAATGATCTGAGCAAACAAAATGAGATGAAAGAAAAGGAAATAAATAAAAAAAATCAGCATATATAGCAATCTATCTTATTTTCTGCTATGGATCTCCTGCTGGAATCTTAATGTTAAATTATATGTTGCTGGAAAGATACATACATATGTGTGTATGTGTGTGTGTGTGTGTGTGTGTATCTGTGTGTGTAATTATCCCAGACTCCAAAAGACCCTTTTAATTTCTATATACAGTTTTGCATTCTTGAGTTGTAGTGATAAATCTCTTTACACTAAGAAGACTTGTTTCATGTAATTGCTCATGCTTCAAGATATGGCTTCCTGTTTCCTGCAATTGTCCTTGCTTCATAATAATAACAATACTGAATGGAGGGCATTGAGGTAAGCAATAGCCACTGGTAGTTTGGGTGAGCCAATGAATAAAAATAGAGAATTATAGGATTAATTGTTTTTAGAATCATACAAAAGCTCAAATTATACTGAAACTTTGTTTTCAAGTAGTTGTTGGCTTTTTGTCCAAGACCAATAAAATTACATAAGATAGTCTGCTGAAGTCACTGTTCAAAACAAACATAACTTTTTCTAAGCAGTAATTCATTAAACAAAATCATCTGTTTCATTCATTTTAGTGTCTCCAAATGGGCCAAACACTTTTTGTACTCTTATCATTTTATTCCCATCCATTCAGTTATGCTTCCCTCTGGATTGCATTCATTCAGAGTCTATAATATTCTATATTGTAAATCTTCTATACTAGCTAGGCTCTCTAGTCTAGGAACTAACTTCCAAGCCATCATCCCGTAACACTCATCTTATACCAATTTGGCAGGACCAGCACTGCTTCTACTTAGTAAGGAACTTTCTGCATAGTTTTAACCTTGTCCTTTGTACTTATATAGCCTCACAAATCACCTCCATTGACTTCATTTCCTTGAAGAGCCAGAAAGTAAGCATTTGCCTCTTGGGATTGAGGATTCATGACCACCTTTCTGCAGCATCTAACTCCTTTCTTGTTAGAGAAATGAGCAATGGATTCTTCATTCCTCTGCTCCTATGGGAGGCACTATGCTCAAAAGGAAACTTCTGAGCAATATATTGCCTTCCTCATTAAAGCAACTGGGATAGGGAGTGACTTATATTGCTCATTGAAAGAAAAAGTGGTTTCAAAACAAGATCTTCTTAGTGGAGTATGTGATTGAGGAATGTGTAAGGAACTTGGGCAAAATCCACCATTTGGTTAGTGACTGTTTGAAGAGGCACATTTATGACCATTGCAGCAGCCCCATTGTTATGTATGGGGTAGGAGCAGCAGCTCTGTAAGAACCACCGGGTGGCGCTGTGCTGTGGCTGGATTGGCTGAAGGGTTTTCGGTGGGAGATTCGGATGGATGGATTGGCCAGAGTGATACCTGGTTAGGTATATAAGGGGTCCAGATAACCCCCTTTGTTCAGTACGTGCCTACCACGAATAAAGAGCTGACATGCAGTACTCATCTGTCCTTTCATTGCCATGCGGTCCACAACCCACTACACAATAGTGGCAACGAAAGTGGGATGGCTGTTTCGTGCAGAGCTGAATTACTAACTGAAGTCACTAGCTGAAATCACTGGATCGGAGGAAAAGAATTCTTTTTCTTGATCCTTGCCAAAGCAGTATGCTAGGACCGGTCAGACCATGGCAAAAATCACTCAGATTCGTGAGTTCGACATTCACTGGCCTGAATGTCGAACTCGCACGGTACTGATAGAACCCATTGTCAATGGGAATCGCACCTGGGCCAGGTTGAAGGGTACCTCCTCATCAACAAAATTAATGAAGATCGCATGAAAGCGGCGGCACTACTGTATATCAGCGGGTCTGATGTCTACGATGTGGCCGGGGTGGCAAGACAAGTCTCCAGGACCTGAATTCCAGGCTTACTTCAATAGGAGGCACGAGTTGTCAGCACACAAGGGCTGTCTGTTATGGGGAAGTAGGGTCATCATTCCTGAAACACTGAGAAACACTGTCATTAAGTCATTACATGAAGGACATCCAGGGATAGTCAGAATGAAAG
Source organism: Vipera ursinii (assembly GCF_947247035.1). Classification (NCBI taxonomy): domain Eukaryota; kingdom Metazoa; phylum Chordata; class Lepidosauria; order Squamata; family Viperidae; genus Vipera; species Vipera ursinii. The sequence goes on from NC_139512.1 coordinate 19,212,594, forward strand.
CGTTAGCAAAAAGTTATCTGTGGTGGCCTGGTCTCAATAAGGCTATTGAGGAACAGGTTAACAGTTGTTATGACTACCAAAGGTCCAGACCTGAGTTGCCCCATGCACCAGTATTCAAATGGGAAGAGACACACACTCCATGGTCCAGAGTACACATTGATTATGCAGGCCCCTTCCAGGGACAGTTGTTCTTGGTGGTGGTAGACAGCCACTCTAAGTGGTTAGAAGTGATACCAGTCACTAGCATGACCTCAGCCAAAACCATCCAAGTGCTCAGGGGGCTCTTTGCCACATACGGCCTGCCAGACGTATTAGTCTCAGATAATGGGCCTCAATTCACCTCTGCTGAATTCCAGGCATTCACCAGGGCCAACTTGATTAGGCATGTTACATCGGCACCCTTCCACCCGTCATCTAATGGATTAGCAGAATGCATGGTAAGAACAACCAAGGACGCATTACGGCGCATCATCAATGGCGACTGGCATCAACGGTTGGCACAGTTCCTGTTAGCGCAACACACCACACTCTGCACTGCCACTGGCAAGAGTCCAGCGGAACTTCAGTGGGGCCAGAGGCTCATCACCAAATTGGACAGACTGCACCCTGAGAGAGTGGCTGCTGAGACTGAGCATCCCAGAATCTCTAGAGAATTTCTCAATAACAACTTGGTTTGGGCAAGGAACTACGGGCCAGGTCATTTTTGGATTCCGGGGGTGGTGGTTGACAGAACTGGGCCATTGTCCTATATTATTGGGGTGGAGGGGAATCGTCAGATCAGGCGTCATGTAGATCAAATCAGGAAGCGGGTTCCTGAAGAGTCTCAGGGTGACCAATCACAACAAAGAACAATTGAACAAAATGGGGAAGCCCAGGGACTGGGTCAAGCAGAATATTGGGACCAGGGCTCAACCTTGGCCGATGATGATCTGGAAGACCAGCAAGGACTGAGACGGTCTATCAGGACTCACAGACCACTGACATATCTTGCAGATTATGTGCAATCTTGAACAGGCCCAAAACCATTCTCAGTATATGATTAATTTGTGTTGTGATGCACCATGCAAGTCAATTGTATTCTATATATATATATTTCCTTTTTAAGGGGGAAGGGGTGTTATGTATGGGGTAGGAGCAGCAGCTCTGCAAGAACCACAGGGTGGCGCTGTGCTGTGGCTGGATTGGCTGAAGGGTTTTTGGTGGGAAATTCAGATGGATGGATTGGCCAGAGTGATACCTGGCTAGGTATATAAGGGGTCCAGGTAACCCCCTTTGTTCAGTACGCGCCTACCACGAATAAAGAGCTGACATGCGGTACTCATCTGTCCTTTCATTGCCATGCAGTCCACAACCCACTACACAATACCCATGGTCATGTGATCAAAATTTGGATGCTTCGCAATTCGTTTATATTTATAACAGTTGCAGTGTCCTGGTGTCATGTGATCCACTTTCTGCACTTTCTGAAAGCAAAGCCAATGGGGAAGCCAGACTCACTCAATGGCTGTGTTATTAATTTAACAACTGCAGTGATTCATGCACTTGGGTGCATCTAGCAGTGTGGGGGGAGCATTATCGTGAACAACCGGAAGTGGTGCCATAGAAAATCCTGCCAAACATGAAGATGCCAAAGGAGTACTGCTAGTGAAGTTCATGGAGCATGGTTTGACCATCAATTCAGAAGTCTACTGTGTCTGTTCCTTTAAGAGGCTAAGTATAAAAGTTGAGTATTTTTACTGGAGGTTTTTCTCTCTCCTCTGTTTGACTGCTGTAACTGCTATGTATTAGAGTTTGCTGTTTCACCACATGTATGTATTTTATTTCTAGTGTATATTTGTAGATATAGTGTAATATAAACCACATTTAAATACAAACCATTGTTTACTGTATTTACTCCTGGTTACCTCAGCGCAGTGTCTGTCATTTATAACCAAATGGAGTTTTATTTCCGAATTGCCCTCTTACAACATCTAGGGAAAGTATATAGTACACTAAAATAACACAGATCTTTATTACTTTGCCTAAAATGTCACCCAGCCTACAGATTTCCTAGGCATTCCATGCAATGCCAGCTTTTCACACATTCCTGGTAACATATACATGGCAATTCAGTTAAGAATCTGTAATATTGAAGAGCTTGGGGTATTATATAAAGGCAATGTATTTAACTCAACAATGATTCTTTTATTTAGCACGTATGTATTTTATGATTGTATTTTCAATCTATTTTATTCTGGAAATAGACTTGTATTTTAATTTATTTGGTATGGTCATGTGACAGATCAATCAACAAACTGTAAACTATATTAATAAGCTATATCAACCTTTCCCAAGCTGATGTCCTTCAAATGTGTTCGAATAATAACTCTTAGGATTTCCAGAGATGGGCTGAAAAAATGGATATGTGTCTTAGAAATGTTCTTGTGTGCCTACCTCTAAAAAGCAAATAAATAAATGTCTTCTTGGGCTCCTGGAAAAAGCCCCCCACACATACACAGACAAAGAAGTATGTGGTTTATTTTATTTTACATCCAATGCCCTTTAGACTTTGCAGGCAGAGCCAAGGTCAGGTTAATAAGTGCCCCCCATTAGTAGGGCAAATGCCCTGAAGGGGAAGTGATCAAGCTGGATGCTGGAGCAGAGAATAACACTTTGAAGACTGAAAAGCTGAACACAGCGTAATGAAATACAATGAGGCAGAGCAGAGGGAGCCCGACCAAGTGAGAAAAAGCATCAGAGGAATCAATCGATACCTTGAGAAACCAACAACCATGCAAAGTGTGGAAGAGAGAGAGGGAAAGAGACAAAAAATGTAATTGGAAATACAAAGCAGAAAACTTATGCAACTCGGCGCAGGCTGTCAAAATGTGGCTGAAAAGAAAATAACTGCTGTTATCACAGGGCCCTGGAAATGAACTGATTAGTCACCCATATCTTAAAGATATTTAGCCAATGTGAGCTAAACATTTGTGACTGTGTACATTTCATTTTTTTCCCATTGTTTTCATTGAATGATGCTTAACAAGCAATATCAGGTAATCACATTAACAGAAATCCAAGAAATAGAAAATACACAAACAAAATAAAAACAAAACACTACTATAAGAGACAGATACTGCATCTGCACAAATTTATCACATACATTCATATGTATGTGTGTGTATTGCACATTGTTTACACACACACACAAACACAGAGAGAGAGAGAGAGAGAGAGAGAGAGAGAGAGAGAGAGAGAGAGAGGGAGAGAGAGAGATGGGCATCTTCTGGGCTACAAATCCAGCTTCCCCTTCTTTCTGAAACTCTAAGATCATGGTGCTAAAAGTTAATGTTAAATCATAATTTTCTGCATAGCTGATTTTTTGGCTTGCAGCTAGTGCCTTGGTTTTGGGGGGGTGGGAGTTGAATGCTCAAATTAAGGGTGGCTCCCCCTTGCAAAACCCCTTGCTCCTGCCACTATTTTTTTTTATTGAAAAGTTTTAAAATACAGTTTTCCTTTAAAAAGCCCCCCTTCCCCCTCCCTCCTCCACCCCTACCTCCCCCCTACCTCCCCCCCTCCCTCCTCCCCCCCTCCCTCCCCCCCTCCCCCCCTCCCCCCCCCGACTTCCCAGAGCTAAATACAAGGTATATATATATATATAAAAGCAATCATAAACAACCATATACTAACAACTATAAATTCTAAAATCCATCACTCTCTAGCTTATATAGGATAAAACAAACCTTAGCAATATTAAATATATATAAAAAACTAAAATAGAAAAAGAAAAAAAAACGAAAGAAGACTTATTCGAATGCTACATAAAACTTCTTAACCCTATACTTGTTCTGGATAAACTCAATCCATTTTCTCCTCCTTGCTCCTGCCACTATTGATGAGGACATACATGGCTTAATTGCCAACCCCTCGGTGTTTCTTGGAGGCTGGAAAACTAAAATGCAGCTTGGAAACCATGGTCTAACTCTAGTTTCAAATCAACTAAATCATCATCATGCTCATTATCATCTATAAAGTTAGAAAAGTGATACTTTTGATTAGCTTCATCTTGCCTATTTAGTGGACAAAATCATCAATGCCATCAGACATACTTTTTGCATTTGTATTTTAATTTGTAATGAGATTTATTAATTTCAGCACCATTTTTGATGTAAATACAGTGGTAATGTTTTGTTCACAAGCATTAGGGTTTTGTATATTGTGTGAACTGAGTTATTCTGTTATGCTATTGCAGTTTGTTTTCATTGAGTGTCATTGAGGTTGGCTGAACACATTGAAATAGGGACTCAAAATTGGTCCTCAGTATCCTAACCCAGTACCTTCACTATTATACCATACTGGTTCTCATTCATTCATTAGGACTGCATTGGACAACAATGCTTGCCCACTCAAGGAATAGGATTGTAGGTTTCTATTACAAAATCCTAGTAGGGAAAGAGATGACATCATTGTTCTAACACACAATCTTCTAACACCTTCTGTTACAACATCTTCTGTTCTAACACCAAATCTTCCTCTTATTATTATTCTAATGAAATCTTATTATTATTCATCTTATTCATCTAATAATATTATTACAATATCAATGGTAGCCACAATGATTCATCAATGCTAGACTTGTTTTTTAAGGGCAATACAAGAAGACTTCATTTAATAACCACAATTGGGACCGGTAATTCTGTAACTCTGCAACACTATTGTTAAGCAAGACATCACATGACCACAACAGATTTTCAACTTATTTATTTATTTATTTATTTATTTATTTATTTATTTATTTATTTATTTATTTATTTATTTTTATACCGCCCTTCTCCCGAAGGACTCAGGGCGGTGTATAGGGCAATACAATAAAATACAATATATAAAAATTAAAAGAAATATTAAATATAACAGCCCAATTCAATAGATTAATACAAAGCGTTAAAATACCCCTAAACCCATCAGACCAGGCCGGCTTGTTCAAATAAATATGTTTTTAGGTCACGTCGGAAGGAGCAAAGGTCGTGAGCTGTCCAGAGCTCCACCGGTAAACGGTTCCAAAGGTCTGGCACGCCCACAGAGAACGCCCTACCCCTGGGGGCTGGCAGTCAACACTCTTTGACCGACAGCACCCTAAGGAGGCCCTCTCTGTGGGAGCGCACTGGACGAAGGGAAGTTGATGCTGGCAGCAGGTGCTCCCGTAACTTCATTTCCATCATGGACATTAAGCAAGACATCATGTGACCCTGACTTGCAATTTTACTACTGGCTTCTCCATTGACTCTGCTTCTCAGAAGCCAACTCTTAAGTGTGAAAATGGATGGTGCAACTTTCATAAATATATTTTCCAGGAAGGAAGGAAGAAAGGAAGGAAGGAAGGAAGGAAGGAAGGAAGGAAGGAAGGAAGGAAGGAAGGAAGGAAGGAAGGAAGGAAGGAAGATTGTGATGTGCCTGAGTCACAATCACCTGATCATGGGATCACTGCAATGGTCATCAGTGAAAGAATCAGTCATAAAGTTCCTTTTTCAACACTGCTGTAACTTTGAACAGTCACTAAATAGGGCAGTTGTTAAATGAGGACTACCTATATACGTGCCACACATAAAAAAATGAGCCTGAGCTTTAATTTCAATTTTTTATGATGTCCATCTTGATTTTTGTAAGTATACACTACAAAATCCCTGTTGCATATCCTTGGCTTTCTTGCCCAAGTCCAACCTTTGCTTTGCGCTAGTAATAACAGCTCATTAATTCTCTATCCCTCTTTGCCCCAGCATGGAATGCCTTCTGTTTTGCCAATCTTCTTTACATGCCCTTCACCATATTTTGCTATGCAAAGATTTCCTGTAGATGAAAACTTTTCTGGCAGTTCTGAGCCTGGAGCTTCTTGATTTCGAATGTGTGCATGTGTGAGTGTGAAACTATTTGCTGTCAGATAAGCAAATCTGAGAAGAGCATGGAAATAGACTGATCATCCCAGGCACTTTATCTTTGGAGCTGTTTTCTAACACTGGCTACTTTGTGAAGCCTAAAATGGGAGGAGGGATTAGTTCAAACTTGGGCAAGTTTGTCTACTTTATTTCTGCAGAAGAAAGCAGTGGTAGCAAAAGTGGCTAACGGAAGGAAGGGATACTGCCTGTGTCTAACTCCTATGACTATATAATCTAAGCCAGTGTTTTTTATACTTGTAAGATGTGTGGTCTTCAACTCCCAGAATTCCCCATCTAGTATACTTAAAGTTTCCAAGTGTGAAAAACACTGACCTAAGTCCTTGTCAAAATTAGCCCTATTTTGAACTGCTTATCCTCCTTCACCTTAATTCCTTTAATTTAGGCACAAGGATTGAATGAAAGAAATCCAACCCGGAACAAAGGGGTATGTTAATTTATTCCTTCCTTCCTTCCTTCCTTCCTTCCTTCCTTCCTTCCTTCCTTCCTTCCTTCCTTCCTTCCTTCCTTCCTTCCTCTTTATAGTGTATATATTCAAATGAAATAGCAGAACAAAAGCAGGAAATGTTCATAATGATATCTAATATTTTTGTGTCTCTGTGTGAATAATGTATAAATTATACCTTGTGATTTAATATTTGTTTTTTTTTGTTGTGCCAAAAATAACATCTTCTCCAGAGGATTGCTGTGAAGGGAACTAGAGCTATTCCTCAAACTTGTAGAAAAATCAGTTCTGTTAGTTCGTTCTTCCCCTGAACTGTGTCCAACTAAGTCATTACTTACAAAATTATCGTTTGACTAAGAATTGTTGCCTAAGCTTGGTTTTTTTTGTCTTTCCTCACTATCTTACTTTCCTTCTACAGCATGACTTTTAGTTTTATAAATATGGTGGTTTTTTTTTCTTTGCCTGGATAATACAAAAAACTATCCTGGAAATCTTTCTCTAAGAAGAGTTGAACAAACATATAATAAATCAAATTAATTTTCTGGTTAATTTTCAAAGATAATCTCAGTGGTCACTGAATAATGGTAGAATCCTTAATTCTATCACTGAGATTAGGCTGGGTAAAAATTCTCAGCTTGTTTCGGCCTTTCCCTTTCTTTTTCTCCTTAGAAACCCAGCTTGACACAAGTCATAAACCAAGGAATGCAAGGTGTTCATTTTGCAACTGTGTTGTCTTACACCTTGACTGTTTATCCTTATCTAGTAATGCTGGCAGTCAGCCCTCTGCCTTTGCAGAGCCCAGGCACCATCACAGTGTTATCCTTGTTACTCACACCCAGCCTGCTTTGTTCTATCCCTCCAAGCTGGAATGGAAACAGTTTGAGAGCAGTTACAGCAATTTAAAAAAAATATGTGTGGGGTAACAGCTTCAAACAAATTTCTACATGTTACGCCAACTCTGTCACCTGAAAAGCAATGATAAATAATAGCATATTCAGAACTAGAAGCAGATCATGTTACACAGGCATGGATTAATCTTCACCCTTTTCTCTCTAGTATTCCAGGATAGTTGGAAAAGAAAATGTTGAAAAATTGGCACAGGTTGCCATTTGCATTTTTTTCTAATGAAGATATTTCATTCTAATATGCAGAGACTACATGTAAGTTTCTTTGCGAAGTACTGCTTTTTAAAACACAACTACCCATAAGATCTGTATGTTTTTTTTAATTTTTGTTCTGCTTTTTCTTATGTGACTTTTCCAGATTTTTGGAAGAGCTATATGTTGAGGTAGTCCAGACAATAAGTGCAACCAGGAGCATTGGACTACCTTTATGGTAAGGTACATTAAACAATATCTTGCAAGAGTGAAAGTATTTCTTTTCTCCTCTCTTTTTGGATTCTAGAAAACCAGGGAGGGTCCCTTCCTGAAATGCTTCCCATGCTTTCTTCCCACCTATGGACTGGGGTGCCTCTTATCAGACTTTTTCCTAGGCTGCAAGGTCATTCCTGTATACCATTACAACATACCATTTGCCAGGGATAGAATGAGATGAAGGGCACCGGCTGCCTGCAATTAGTGCAGGTTCGAGTCCCACCAGGCTCAAGGTTGACGCAGCCTTCCATCCTTCCGAGGTAGGTAAAATGAGGACCCAGATTGTTGGGGGCAATAAGCTGACTTTGTAATAATGCCGCTTGGGGGTGTGTGTGAAAGCCCTAACAAGCAGGCATATACAGAGAATGAAGGCTACTGCTAAGCTTGTAAGCCACCCTGAGTCTTCGGAGAAGGGTGGGATATAAATGTAATAAAAATAAAATAAAAATAAAAATTTGTCCATACAGTCACTCGGGATGATGGAATAAATTTACCAAATCTTAGCTGAGGTAGATTTTATATAGGAAACACATACCATAAGATTGAAGAAATTAGCAGTTGGTGTGCATAAACCTTTGGCATCCATAGATAGATAGATAGATAGATAGATAGATAGATAGATAGATAGATAGATAGATAGATAGATAGATAGATAGACAGACAGACAGACAGACAGACAGACAGACAGACAGACAGACAGACAGACAGCAATCCATCTCTATAACACAATAAATTTATGGGACTCATATAATGGCTCAGTTTGTATAACCATCTAGATTAGGCTCAGATGGGACTGGATAGGTTTTTGGTTCACTACAGTATATTGTATATACCAGGGGTAGGCAACCTCGGCTCTTTTATGACTCATGGACTTCAACTCCCAGAATTCTGGGAGTTGAAGTCCATGAGTCATAAAAGAGCCAAGGTTGCCTACCCCTGGTATATACAATATACAGTATATACATTATAATTTAAAAACTCGGCTATTCATGCTTGATGAACCCAAGACGTACCTAAAGCCATAAAGTAGTATACAGACTGGGGGTTCGGACACATTTTTTCTAGTTTGCTCTCCCCCCCCCTTAATTATCTTTTTAGTGAAGAGCATGATATGGAACACAGGAATTGTGCTGACTTCGATTTAGGGTTATCAATATCCAGCCACTACACGGAACTGATAGAACCCATTGTCATTGGCATGGATGGTTCTAAAAGGAGATTAACTAAATTCATGCTAGTTGATCCATCTATCAGTTCCTGAAAGATTCATAGGATCATGTTGGACAAATAGGCCAGTGATTTGTCTTGATGTAGGAATGTGTTGTTGTTTTTTTCCTACCCCCTTATGCAAAAGCCTTAATTTACTTTCTCCAAATAGCTGCTGGCCAATTTTGAACTGAAAATTCTCCTGCATGAGGGAAATGCATAGGCACTTTTCTAGTGGCTCCTCCATTTGCCCTCATTACTTGTGACATGCTGCTTCATTTTATTAATCTATTGTCTACTTGCAAGAAATACAGTATTATTGCATTTCTTCATTACAATCTCCTAGTGAGGCACTACCTTGACAAGATTGTGAGACTTGCATATTATGAGGGGAATAAGAGCAATGTCAGGTTCAGCTACACTGGATAAGTCTCATCAGAGAAGCTAACTGAAGAGAACCTTTTCCATAAACAATAGAGTGAGATGTAATTTACAGAAACCTATACCAGATCAGTTATCACCCAGGTCAACAAAGACCATGCTAGGTGTTAGAGTTCCTGGACATCTGGTGACAAATGAGCTACAGAACTCAGGTCTGTTGGCTAAGCAAAGAGGGCCAGCAGTTGCAGGACTACTCTAGAAAAGTTGTTTACCCATTGCAAATATACAAAGACTGAAAACAAAGAAATAATGATTTGTTATTGCAAAGTATTCACAGAAGTAGCATTGGAAGAACTGCAAAGGTCAGCTCAGGGCAAAGAAATCACAGCCTTGTGAGAAGAAGTTCAGACTGTAGAGGCAAATCAGGGATAGGTAGCAGTAGAGTAAGCCAGTATAGCTATTGAATTATGGGGTCTTTGGTGCTCCCTGAGCTTGGTTTCTTGCAGATGTTTCATTACCAAACTAGGATACACCGTCAGTGATAGACACCTATTGAATTGTTTACATTCCCAAATAGGCACCCTTTCCTATACCTTCTCCTCAAGAAGAATAAAGCCCCCTAACAAAAACAAAAAACAAGAGGAAGTGAAACAAAGAATAAATTGAGCATCTAGAATAGCACAAAAACAACAGAATAAGGTTACCTGCTTTGAAAACTGTTACAAAAAAACAGCTAGCACAAGTATTAACAGATGCCAATACTGTAATATATGTAACTCAGAGTTGAGCTCTGAAGTTTGTGGAAATCCCTAATCTTGGTTGGTTGTTTGCAGATGTTTCATTATCTAACTAGGTAACTCTTCACTGCCCACAATCAGGCTTAGAGAGCACTCAAATCTTGACATCACATTCCAGTCATATTAGATTCCACAGGAACACATGACTGACAAATATCTCATAAATAAAGGCAACTATACATGTCCCAGGATAAATGTTGCAGGTTGCAATCTGGGTCAGTCACCTGGACCAGAGATTTAGTCTTCTGAGCTTTTGGACTAATGCTGGAGACCACCTTCAGGGATCACCTGTCCAGCAGAGTGTGTACTTTGGACTATTTTGTGTGTGGTATTTATACGATGCCTGTTGTGTGTGGTTTTTTAGATGTTGATTGGAGTATTGATGGCTAGCTATTAAGTCATTGGTTGTTGTTTCTTTGTATTACCAAGCCCTTGCCTCCTAAATAATTGATAAGTTGGTGCTAAATCAGCACTCCTGTTGACTGATGAGGGATCTGTTTCTTAGGCTTCAATCACTTCCCTGGCTGTTTTTGTGCCTGCTCATCCAACAATCTTAGTAGCTGCAAAATTCTACACTTAGACAAGAAAAACCAAATGCACAGGTATGGTATAGGTGGTACCTTGCTCAATAGCAGCAATTGTGAGAGGGATCTTGGAGTCCTACTTAGATATGAGCCAAAAAAATCCAATATAGTGTTAGGCTGCATTAACAGAGGGATAGAATCAAGATCACGTACTAATATTCAAGATATTCAAGATCAAGTATTACTACCACTTTACAATGCCTTGGTAAAGCCACACTTGGAATACTGCATCCAGTTTTGGTCACTACGATGTAAACAAGATGTTGAGACTCTAGAAAGAGTATAGAGAAGATCAACAAAGATGATTAGGGGATGGAGGCTAAAACATATAAGGAATGCTTGCCACAAAGAAGAGGGAGTCAAGCTATTCTCCAAAGTGCCTGAAGGCAGGACAAGAAGCAACGGATGGAAACTAATCAAGGAGAGAAGCAACCTGGAAGTAAGGAGAAACTTCCTGACTGTTAGAACAATTAACCAGTAGAACACTCTGCCTCCAGAAGCAGTGAATGCTCCAACACTGGACGTTTTTAAGAAGAGACTGGACAGCCATTTGTCTGAAATGGTATAGGTTTTCCTGCCTGAGCAGGGGGTTGGACTAGATGACCTCCAAGGTCCCTTCCAACTTCTTCTTCTTCTTCTTCTTCTTCTTCTTCTTCTTCTTCTTCTTCTTCTTCTTCTTCTTCTTCTTCTTCTTCTTCTTCTTCTTCTTCCTTCTTCTTCTTCTTCTTCTTCTTCTTATTATTATTATTATTATTATTATTGTTGTTGTTGTTGTTGTTGTTGTTGTTATTATTATTATTATTATTATTATTATTATTATTATTATTATTTATTGAATTCATGTTTATTGCAGTTCAGGTCTCCTCATCTAACTGCTCACTCTTGTTCTTGCAGTCTGGTGGTTAGCTTCCTCCCTGTCTGTCCTACATAGTCATAGAGGCAATCCATGCAGGGGATCTGATAGATTACAGTATATTGGAAGTATCTCCCACCTCCATGCTATCTTTACAATGCATAATTTGTTCTTGTATGGAAGCCTCTGAGCGGTGGGTGATGCCCCCTTGCAAATCTCAGAAGGTGTGTTCTACAGCTTCTGGAATGTTTTTTGATATATGGCATCAAAAGATCCAGGAGAAGCAGCAAATTACTGAAAAACCACAGGCATGCATTCCTAAGTTTGATATGCCAAAGTGACAAAACATACATTGAGACCTAATGATATACTTTCCAACCTTTCATATTTGCATCCCAATCATCCCAGAGAGCAGAGTTTGCATTGCAAAATTGTAACAATATTTTATCATCTACCACCACACTCTTCCCATGATTTTCTATGCATCCTGTAGCACTTTATAGGTGGAAAGACCATCAGTTTCAAGAGAAGATCATGTCAGCATCCCCTTACTGGCAAAAAGAGGCTCATTGTTATTGTGAGAATCTTTAGTACCCAAAGTCTAGCACTATATAGAACTCCAGATCAGCTGTATATGCCAAACAATGAGGATTTTTTTAAAAAGAAAATTGTGGAACTGATTGCTGAATGTGATATTGTACTTCAGGGGCATCTAAGAGGAGTCATTAACCCAGACATCTAACCATATACTACCTTGGGGAAAAAACAGTTCCAAATTAGGTTATACAATTAAGGAAGGGCAAGAAAAGTTAATCAGGACCGGGGAGATCAGAAACCAGCAAGATAATACACTGTTATTCTGGACTGCGCACCTGATTAACTATATGAAACAAATAACTTTAATGGTGTGTTGTGTTGCCAAGAAAGCTATTGAAAATGTCTCTGCAATGCTGACAAGCAGAGACCCTTTTCTAGACTTTATTGATGCTGATGACACAGTAGGAAATGGCTTGACAAATGGACCTCTGAAAAAGCTTGAAGATACAGGAACTGCAGTAGCTGACATGAGAGGTCAGAGCTACAATATTGGTGCCAACATTAAAGAAAGGAAGAGAAGAATACAGACCCAGATCTAAGTGTTTTAATCTTAAGTTGTTGGAGCTTTTTATTGGGAGGGGGGAGACCCTTTTGTCCTATTTAATTCTCTTATTCATTGAATTTGGTGGCCAGTGGTACAGCATCACTTTGTAGTGAGCCTGTGGATTTTAAAAATGTAATTCAAAGCATTTTTGTGTTTTTCTCTGCACCAATTCCTCAAAAAGAAAGGATTATGTGTGAGCACCCTCACTAATATTGAATCCACTAAACAAAATACTGATGGGAAAGTTAAGTGGAGGTGAGATAGCTTGTCAAACACAAACGTGGGAAGACAGAGGATTCTATAATTCCCATTATAGTTCCTTGATAGGAACTCTATGTGAGAGAAGTAACAGAAGGAAATGGAATCACTAGCAATATGCATAACTTCCAATTTCTGTGTGGCTTAGTGTTGTAGCATGGCATTTGATTTTAAATGAATATTCCAAGAGGTTTACCTTGAGATAGTTGGATGTGATGGAATGTGCACCTAGAGAAGCAGTGGAGGGAGGTGAGATTTGGCAACACAGTGCTTTTCCAGAGAGAGGCCCAGTTTACCAGATTTCCCAGTCTCGAGCTGCAGGGGAAGAGAGAGATTCAGAATAGTCACACCATAGAATATTTCAAGATATCTCTAGCAGTAGCAATAGCACTTAGACTTATATACCCCAACCCCATGGGGCTTTACAGAACTCTCTGAGCAGTTTATAATTTCTGCAAATTGCCCCCAACAATCTGGGTTCTTATTTTACTGACCTCAGAAGGATGGAAGGAAGGCTGAGTCAACCTTGAGGCAGCCAAGATCAAACTCTCAGCAGTGAGCAGACTTAGGTTGAAATACTGCATTCTAACCCTGCATCACCACTGCTCTTCTAGTAAGTTTGAAGGTTATAACTTTAATTTGGCAAGATTCTGTCCATCAGGTGTAAGCAAATAAAGGACTGGACTCGATGCAAACTCTCTGTGTCAACTTTGGGCTAGGGCCTGACACTAGAGCATTGAAACAATTGGACAAAGCAAGTTCAATATGCTTCATCTACAAAGCAGATGAAGAACCAGAAAATGTTCTGAGCAATAGACAAAAGTTGGCAGAAGAATTTCACCCTGAAGCTTTTACCCACCCATTTAAATATACAAGAGTCTCTTTTACACGGCACAGGATAATCCCATAAGAGAATTCAAACAAACATTCAGAATTGAATTCTTTAATCACATGCTATAATTACAGATGTTATCAGACTCTAAAACAGAATCAATTAAGGACTGCATCATTACTGCATCACATAAATGCATTTGTGATACTCTATGATATTCCAAACCTCCTAAATATACACAAGGAACACCTAGCAATAATGTAGAACACTAGAACAGTTTTAGCACACAACAACCTGTTTGATCTAAGTAATCATCTAAATGCCCTTTCAAGATACTTTTCAGCAGGATTAATTTGAAAAACTGTTCTTGACTATTCAAAAAATGTCCTTTCATTTTCCAAATGCTATTGTTACCCTGCTCATCATTCTGAAGTAATAGTTGCTGGTGTTGGTTTTTAGTCAACAAAATGACTTTATTTGCATACAGAAGTACACACTCATTTACTTTTCTAACAAATATACCTTTAATATCACCATAGGTATTCTTACATTCTCTCAGTGATGTGTTAAACAACCAGTGATGTCTTATAAATTTTATTGCTTTGTCTGATTAGACAAACTATGGTTAGCATTAATTAAAATTAACCCAAAATCGAGAAGAGAAGAGAAGAGAAGAGAAGAGAAGAGAAGAGAAGAGAAGAGAAGAGAAGAGAAGAGAAGAGAAGAGAGCTGGAAGGGATGTTGGAGGTCTTCTAGTCCAGCCCCCTGCTCAAGCAGAGGAACCTATACCATCTCAGACAAGTGACTGTCTCTAGCCTTTTCTTAAAAATCTCCAGTGATAGAGCGCTCATGATTTCTGGAGGTAAGCTGTTCCACTGGTTAATTGTCCTCACTGTCAGGAAGTTTCTCCTTAATTTCAGACTGCTTCGCTCTTTGATCAGTTTTCAACCATTGTTTCTTGTCCTGCCCTCTGGTGCCTTGGTGAATAGTATGACCCCCCTCTTCTTTGTGTCAGTCCCTCAAATACTGGAATACTTCTATCATGTCCCCCTATTTCTTCTTTTTTTTAGACTAGCCAAACCCAAGTCCTGCAGCCGTTCTTCATATGTTTTGGTCTCCAGACCTTTGATCATCTTAGTTGCTCTTCTCTGATATTTTTTTTCCAAACTCTCAACACCTTTTTTGTGATATGGTGACCAAACCTGGCTGCAGTATTCCAGGTGTGGTCTTACTAGGGCAGTGGTGTCAAATTTGCAATGTCATGTGACCTGTCATGACGTATCGTGACTTTTTTTGCCATTGCCGGCAATGGGGTGGGTGAGGTTTTGCTATGATGCATCCAGCCCGTGGGCCAGCAGTTTGACACCCCTGTAAAAAGGTAAAGGTAAAGGTTCCCCCGCACATGCGTGCTAGTCGTTTCCGACCCTAGGGGCCGGTGCTCATCTCCGTTTCAAAGCCGAAGAGCCAGCGCTTGTCCGAGGACGTCTCCGTGGTCATGTGGCCGGCATGACTAGACGCCAAAGGCGCACGGAACGCTGTTACCTTCCCACCGGAGTGGTCCCTATTTTTCTACTTGCATTTTTACGTGCTTTCAAACTGCTAGGTTGGCAGAAGCTGGGACGAGTAACAGGCGCTCACTCTGCTACGCAGCACTCAGGATTCGACCCACCAACCTGCCGACCTTCAGATCGACAAGCTCAGCGTCCTAACCCACTGAGCCACCACGTCCCCTGTACCCTGTACTAGGGTATAAAATGGTACTAATATCTCACGTGATTTTGATTCTATACCTCTGTTTATACAACCCAGGATTGTATTAGCTTTTTTGCCTGCTACTGCACACTGTAGGCTCATGGTTAAATGATTGTCCACTAGGATGCCAAGCTCCCTTCTCTATTAGTTAGAATTAAGAAACCAGCACTGAAATCCTAAAGGAGGCAAATGGACTTTCTTGTCTTGTCAAAAACAAGAAAGTCCAGTTGCCTTGTGAAAAAGCCCCTTTGGGATAACTAGGATCAGGATGACTGAGAATCTCCATAGACAACGAGCAATTCTCTTCCAAATGCAGCCACTGAGTTCAGTCTTCAGCACCACTTTTATGAATTTGATCTTTCTCTCCAAATGAAAACTAAATTAATTCCTTTTCTGTATTCTATATTTCCAAAAGTAAAATGAATTGGTTCATAAAAAAAAAATCTAAATGGTAATGCTTGAAAAGTATTTTTGAAATTTAATGATATCCACTCTTTCTTTTCATGTTAATCTTCTCCAAAAATCAGAAAAGGGTCCAAGTGCAAATAAAACTCCTGTATCTCAACCTAATTACAACGTTTTGTTTCAAAATCATATTATCACAGCTTTATTAGCTCTTATGGAGGCTTTCCACTCTCTTTTGTCTCTCCAGTATCATAAAATGTTCTTGGAAGGTTTTTTCACTTTAATTTTTAAATTTCATGAAACATTGCAGCCTTTGACTGCCCACATCATTGGATCTAAGAAAAATGAATCCCCACACTAGTCATTTGTATCTAGAATTGCTTGCTTTAGCTTTGAAATGTTATTTCCATTTGATAGAACAGCACACAACTGATATTCTAAAAAAAGGAAAGGAAATTGGAAATGTCAATGAAGCTCTTGAAAAAACAAGAGGATTGATCCTCTAAATATTTCTAAGGAACTCATAGCAAAACTCATTTGCTGAATTATACAAACATCATTCTCTGTAAAATATTGTGGCTGAAGCATGGGGTAGTTTAAGATAGCAATAAAGTTACAACCATGTTATTGATCATCAGCAACGAACTAATATTGTAGGTCAGGGGTGTCAAACTTGCAACGTCACATGACATGTTGCAATGTATCATGACTTTTTTCCCTTTGATGGCAATGGTTTCGCTATGATGCATCTGGCTTGCAGACCAGCAGCTTGATGCCCCTGTTGTAGGTCAACATTACAAGGGAACAATTTTGAGATTCTGAAATCTCTATAGTTGTAGCTGGAAAGACTCGAATACTGGGCGCTATCTAACAAAATGAAATTTAATGGTGAAAAAAGTAAGGTTCTACACTTAGGCAGGAAAAATCAAATGCACAGGTATAGTATAGGTGGTACCTTGCTCAATAGTAGTAACTGTGAGAGGAGTCCTAGTAGACAATCACTTCAATATAAGCCAGCAGTGTGCTGCAGCTGCCAAAAAAGCCAACACAGTGCTAGGCTGCATTAACAGAGGGATAGAATCGAGATCACGTAAAGTACTAATACCACTTTACAATGCCTCGGTAAGGCCACACCTGGAATACTGCATCCAGTTTCGGTCACCACAATGTAAAAAAGATGTTGAGACTCTAGAAAGAGTACAGAGAAGGGCAACAAAGATGATTGGGGGACTGGAGGCTAAAACATATAGGGAATGGTTGCGGGAATTGGGTATGTGTAGTTTAACGAAGAGAAGGGTGGGGGGTGACATGATAGCAGTGTTTCAATATCTCAAGGGCTGCCACAAAGAAGAGGGAGTCAAGCTATTCTCCAAAGCACATGAAAGGAGGACAAGAAGCAACAGATGGAAACTAGTCAAGGAGAGAAGCAACCTAGAACTAAGGAGAAACTTCCTGACAGTTAGAACAATTAACCAGTGGAACAACCTGCCTCCAGAAGTGGTGAATAATAATAATAATAAACCTTTATTGTCAAAGTACAACATGTGTACATTGAGATTAGCTGAGCCTCCCCCCGTGCTCTCTCCCCCCAACACACAGTGACAACAAACCCTCCATCCCACCACACTATGTGAACCAACTACACCACACACCGGCCTCCCAAGTCAATTCTGCATAAGATTATGTCCCATTTAAAAGCCTAACAGCCCACGGATAAAAGCTATTTTTCAGCCTGTTGTTACGGCTGGCTATATTTCTATATCTCCTACCGGATGGTAGGAGAGTAAAGAGATACCGTCCAGGGTGTGAGTCATCCCTGAGAATCTTCCTCACTCTTCCAAGTAGACCGGTAAAAGAGGGTCATTAGCTGTTGTTCTACCCTGTTCTTCCGCAAGACCCTAAGAAAGTGAAGCCTCTGTTGGGCCTTTCTAGCCACCTGAGTTGTGTTAACTTTCCAGGTCAGATCTTCACCGAGGTAGACTCCCAGAAATTTAAAGGAGGAAACTCTCTCTACACAGTTCTCTCTGATGTAAAGTGGGGCAGGTTCCTCCTTTTTTCTCCAGAAGTCTAACACCATCTCTTTCGTCTTGCTGATGTTTAGGTGCAAGTTGTTGTTACTACACCATATGGATAGTTTTTGTACCTCCGCCCTATATGCTGTCTCATCCCCACCTGTAATAAGACCCACCACAGTTGTATCATCTGCGAACTTGATTATCGCAGTGGATGGGTCAGATGATACACAATCATAAGTGTATAAAGAGTACAGGTAGGGGCTAAGCACACAGCCCTGTGGCGTGCCGGTGCAAAGCTTCAGGGGGGTGGACAAAGCAGAGCCAACCCTCACTGTTTGTAACCGATCCCTAAGAAAGTCTTGAATCCAATCGCAGATGGCGGGGGAGAATTTCAAGTCAGTCAGCTTCTTGATGATAATGCTCGGCAAAATGGTGTTGAAAGCCGAGATGTAGTCAACAAAAAGCATCCTGACGTAACTTCCAGGCTTCTCGAGATGACTTGCTACAGAGTGTAAAGCAGTAGCTATGGCATCGTCTGTCAACCTATTTCCCCTGTAGGCAAATTGATGTTTATCAAAGTCCAGTGGGAGGCATGTCCTAAGATGTTGGAGAACCAATCTTTCGAAGCATTTCATGACTACAGACATTAATGCAATAGGTCTGTAGTCATTCAGGCACTCAACTGCTGTTTTCTTGGGGACTGGAACAATGGTAGCTGCTTTCAAGCAGGATGGTACACGTGCCGTTTGCAAGGAGATGTTAAAAATCCTTGTCAGGACCCCTGCTAATTGACCGGCACAATTTCTGACCACTATCCCCAGCATCCCATCTGGGCCTGCGGCTTTGCTGGGATTCACAGCCTTCAATACAGCTCTCACTTGGTGTTCACACAGGGTGAGTGGCTGAGAGTCAGAAGGCCGGCCAGCAAAGGCTACGGGGTCTGGTCTTTTAACCTCATAGCGGGCGAAGAAGATATTCAGCTCCTCAGCCAACGAGGCATCAGTGTTTGCCATGCTCCTCGTGCTGCCCTTATAGTTGGTTAAGTGCTGCAGTCCCTGCCATACTTGCCTCGGATCGTTGTTCGCTAAATGGTTCTCCACCTTTTGTTTGTATTGTTGTTTTGCCATCCTAAGGCCTCTTCTGAGATTTGCCCTGGCCTCTCTGTATCTGTCCCTGTCCCCCGCCTTAAAGGCAGAATCCTGGGTTCTCAGGAGTGTTCGTATCTCTGCAGTCATCCAGGGTTTACAGTTCCCGTAAACTCTAATGCACTTATCCGTTGTTACACTATCAGTGCATGTTCTAATATAAGAGAGCACGGCATCTGTATATGAATTTAGATCTTGTTCTTCAAATATACTCCAGTCAGTGGTTTCAAAGCAGTCCTGCAACTGACTGAGAGCACCCACTGGCCAGGTTCTGACCCCTTTTGTGACTGCCTGTGAATGCTCCAACACTGGAAGTTTTTAAGAAGAGACTGGACAGCCATTTACCTTAAATGGTATAGGGTTTCCTGCCTGAGTAGGGGGTTGGAATAGATGACCTACAAGGTCCCTTCCAACTTATTATTATTAAAATGTTACCATAACCACGACTTTGATTTAATGCTTGTTGGAAAGTGCCTCCTATTTTTGGAAGATCACTTACTATTGCTATAATATGCATGTATTTCTATGACGTTTCCCCCAGATCCTCATTGTTGTTGTTAGCTGCGAAGTCGTATCTCTCCCATCGCGACCCTATGGACAATGTTCCTCCAGACCTTCCTGTCCTCTACAATCTGCTGGAGTCCATTTAAGCTCACGCCTATTGCTTCAGTGACTCCATCCAGCCAACTCATTCTCTGTCGTCCCCTTCTTCTATTGCCCTCAATCTTTCCCAGCATTAGGCTCTTCTCCAGTGAGTCCTTCCTTCTCATTAGGTGGCCAAAGTATTTGAGTTTTAGCTTCAGGATCTGGCCTTCTAAAGAGCAGTCAGGGTTGATCTCCTCTAGGACTGACCGGTTTGATCGCCTTGCAGTCCAAGGGACTCGCAGGAGTCTTCTCCAGCACCACAGTTCAAAGGCCTCAATTCTTTGGCGCTCAGCCTTTCTTATGGTCCAACTTTCACAGCCATATATTGCAACTGGGAAGACCATAGCCTTGACTATATGCACTTTTGTTGACAGGATGATGTTCCATTACTACTGGAAAAAGAAAGAGGAAGGAAGGAAGGAAGGAAGGAAGGAAGGAAGGAAGGAAGGAAGGAAGGAAGGAAGGAAGGAAAATGTTTTAGGATATTTTTCATGTTTTAGGATATTTATCATAACTATCTTTGAGCTGTTGGAATTCTACAAGATGTAGACCCAACCCACTTGAAGAACATCACCAAGAAACTGATTTAGCACAGTGCACTGTTAATCAAGGTCTTATTGTTAATAGAACAACTTCACAAAGTATTAAGGCAAGCTTCTTTATTCAAAGACCATCCAAGCTGAATGAAACCCAGGAAGCCAATGATGGAAATAGAAGTTTCTTTTTTTTAGTTTTTCAGTGGTCTACCTTGGTAGTTGACATAACTTTGATGGTTCCCTTGTTAGGTAGATTGAAATAAATGGGCTGTATTTATGATTATGTATTTGATTAATTAAAAAAATGTGACCAAGGGAAAATATATTTGTTTTGCATTTTAATACAAACTAATATAATTAATGTTTCTCTCCTAAATTCCAAACCAGAACACAAATATTAGTCATTACTAGTCCAGAATTTTGCAGTGTAGTTTCAATTTTATAAAAACTATATTGTAAAAATTGTGCACAGCAATGTATATATTAAAAGAGAGTATATACAGGAAAAAAAATACACAACATGGAAAACTGCCTGTAAAAAAAATTGCATCAGATAAATGATAGGAGAAATGATTGTAAAAAGAAATGTTCTGTTTTTTTTATTACTGTTCCATTTTCTCCTTCAAGACTGCTGTGAGGAATGCAACATATTCTTCAGGTCATGATAAATACTGTCATCTTAGCCAGAACTAACTTGCAGTCCATCCCTGATCCTCAACATCAAACCATCATGTCTATTGTTGTGTAGCCAGTTCTTTGCAGGTAATACATGAGACAGAAAGTTCCAAACAGTAATATGCTTTATTGAAGTCAAGCAGAACAGAAATGAAACAGTGGCTGCTGCACAGCTACTTATATGGTTGGCCACTAGGCAGCGGCCAATAGGTTTAAAGGAACCCATTCCCGCCCCAAATCTACCAATGATCTTCTTGGAGACAACAAGTCCGGCTTAGTCAGTGACTGTTACACACCATTGAGCAACATTTTAAGCAGCATTTACACAGACACGTGAATCACTACAAGTAAAACTCCCAGTACATTACATATATCTTCTGAATTATCTTTTTTTTAAGTGTTGTTGGTGTACTGATGCAGTGCTTTAGTGTTTTTAATTTCCTGTTGCATATCTAGATGATCTAACAGTGTTTCTCAACCTTGACTACTTTAAGACATGTAGACTTCAATTCCCAGAATTCCCCTTCCAGCACAGCAGGTTGGGGAATTCTGGGAGTTGAAGTCCTCAGGTCTTAAAGTGACCATGATTGAGAAACACTGATCTAAGACTTTGGAGGAAGAATAGAATCATGTGGGCCTAAATTGTATCAATGCTAGAAGGACCATCAAAAATCCTGGAATTGCCTTTGAAATAGAACCACTGAGGAAGGGTTTTTGAGACCACTGAATAGCACTATAATATACTGAAGAGTATTACTTAATTATTTCTTCAGGCACCGGTGTCAGCTGTTGCTTTGTTTAGTTCATCTGTAATGAATGTTTAATTCTGAGACTTATTCTCAGCTTTGCATCTTTAGCAAAGATAGAATCCCACTGAGTACCATTTAAAACCCAAATGAGATGAGTAGCATGGATGTGGAACTCCAATACATGTTTTCCTATTTAAAACCAGTCTGGTCATTGACTGATAGGTCCTTCTGGAGCAGGACAGTCACCACCAACACCACCAATTCTCCAGAGCAATGTGGATTCTCTCACATTTTATCACATTCACTTATACAATACTCCTTTATGGGCATTTATTTATATGTAGTGCCTTAGTTCATGGTTTGCAGGGTACAATTTATGTATTTCACATTCTCTTCAGCCAACAGAGCAGCAGAGCGTGAATTACAGAAGGACAAGAAGCGAAGGACAAGAATTTGTTCAGTAAATTACATGTGATTGGTTCTGCATCTCACAAGGGAGCCATCATGGCAGATATATGTAATTTTTTCCTCCTCCTGTGCTCCCTGATGACTTGATCCTGAGTTAAAAAAGACTTTTGGCTCCATAAAAAAACATATTTGCTTCTTTTAAAATGGAATGAGCAACTTGTCACTAATGGCCTTCCAGGGCAGATAACTATTGTTCTCCACAAAGAGATCCCTTAACTCACATCGCATATTCAGGTTTCCTTAATAGGGAACCTTTACAGTTAATGAAAGGCAGTTGTTTTTTTCTGTGATGAAAGTAAACAAGGACAAGAACATTTTTTTTAAAAAAAAGTTTTTTTACAGAGCTAAAGAAAGATCCCTCAACAAAATTCTGGTCTTTCTAAAGCCTGGATTCAGCAGTTTTATGTGGGAGGGGCAGACAATGTGGGTGGGGGGAGGAGAGATAGATAGACGTATGTAGGTTTAGGCCTCTGTTTTTCAAACTTGGCAACTTTAAGATGTATGGACTTCAGCTCCCAGAATTTCCCAACCAACATGCTGACATCTTAAGATTGTCTATGTAAGAGATGACCAGGCTGAGCCCAAGGGAGGGATCAAACACATTATTATTATTATTATTATTATTATTATTTTATTATTTAGTTACATTTATATACCGCCCTTTCCCTGAGGACTCAGGGCGGTTTACAGGGAATTAAAAAATCCACCATACAAAAGTTAAAAAACCAAATTAAAAAATATTAAATTAACCCTGTACACTTAAAACCCCAATTAAAAATTTCTCCTCAGCCTGGGCCCGAGAGCTCAAAGAGCCAGGTCTTCAGGCCCCGGCGGAATGATCGGAGGTCGGGGGCAGTCCTCAGCTCCACCGGCAGCTGGTTCCAGAGGGCAGGCGCTCCCACTGAGAAGGCCCTATCCCTGGGTGTCACCCGCCGGCAATCTCTCACCGGCGGAACCCTGAGCAGACCCTCCCTGTGGGAGCGCACTGGGCGAAGGGCGTTTTGAGTTCTTGAGTTCCTTCACACCCACAAGAGATCTAAGTCCAATTTGTCTTGAATCCCACTGATTCTTATCTACCATTGACTGTTAGTAGTTCAGATTCTGGTAGAAAGCTTCAGCTTGCAATATGTCAGAGCAATCAGAGGATTGCTGGCTCATATCATTGTCAGAAAATTACTGTAGAAATTTCCATTTTATACACCCAGTATACTCATAGTGAACTATCTATCCAGGTCCAGACAAGCCCCCATGCTACTCAGTGCATCTAAAAGAAATATAGCTTGATTTTTTTAAAAGAAAAAAGAAATAAAGCAAACATAAACAAAAACAGTTGGGGGGAAAATATCGGGCAAAAAAGTAGGCAAAAGCAAAGAGGACAGCAGGCAAA
Source organism: Vipera ursinii (assembly GCF_947247035.1). Lineage (NCBI taxonomy): Eukaryota > Metazoa > Chordata > Lepidosauria > Squamata > Viperidae > Vipera > Vipera ursinii. The sequence goes on from NC_139512.1 coordinate 19,236,168, forward strand.
GGATAAAAGGTCAGAGGACTTAATATGAGTGTTCTACATCAGTATTTTTCAAATATGACAACTTTAAGACATGTGGACTTCAGCCCCAGCCACCAAACAGGGATTCAGAATCCTGGGAATTGAAGTCCACATATCTTAAAATTGACAAGTTTGAAAAACACTGTTCTACATTATCTATAGATCTATCTGTATTAAAAGAAACAGGAGTCCCCTGATTAGCCAATTGTGCATGTAATTAGCATGAATAGGGTCAAAGGGTCAAAGCTTTGGTTGTTCCAGCTATCTCCCTTTTATATGCAGATTTGGAGCAGTTTAGAGGCGGGAAAATAGGACATTGGGTGATCCATCCTCTATTATGCACTATGATGGAAACAATTTAATGAGTACAGGTAAGGTTATGTGAAGGACTCCTCTCCCCTGTTACATCTACCCAACCCACCAGGATGGAAAGGCAGAGCATGTTACAGGTCCCATCGATTAGGAATAGTCATCCACAAAAAAGGGCTTTCTCAGTGGTTGCCCCCTTCTTTGTGGAACATTATTCCCCACTGAGGTATGGTTGGCTCCCACCCTGCTGCTTCCCCAAAACAGTCCTAGAAATGTGCCTTTGTCAACAAACCTAGGGAGATGGAGCCAAACAAGTGGTTACCGTAATTTGATTGTGTTGTTGCTGCCATGTGTAGTAGGGTGGGTTTTTTAAAAAAATGGGTTTTACTATACCGATGGATTTTAATATATATATTTTTAAAATTTTGTAAGTCGCCTGGAGTCACCTATGTGTGAGTTGAATGGCTATATAAATGTGTTTAATAAATAAATAATAAACAAATTATGTATTTAATACCTTTCATCATGGAGCATTCCTATGGTGGGTATAAATTCTCAGGTTACTCCAGAGTTTGCCACAACTACCAAAGGCAAGAAGATTGAAGACCCTCAGCACCAAAACTCTGAGAGACACCAACACAAGCCCAGAAGCTTTGGAGAGTCTGAGGTCAGGCAACAAGTTGACTCTAGCAAACAGTCCTTTCACTATACACAGGAATGAAAGGCGGGGAAGAAAAGTGTTAAAAGTCCTGGCTCAGGTGGGTATTGTTGCTAGAATAAGCTCACAGATTGTGAGCAAGAAGGAAGTTTGTACTGGTGTTGTGGAAAGGATTTTCTGATATTGCTTTTTGATCTTAGAGGACATTGCTTATTCATTCAGAACAGCACTGCTGTTGCTCCTGCCCAGGATTACATTTTTGTGTTCCCGTAACTTTTCTAAGAACCAGGTCAGCAATTTGTGAGTCTGGGAGCATTGCAAGCACAGAAATAGCTATATTCATACAACCCATTTAGGCAGATCAATTAAAGCTATTGTGGCTACATTGACATAGTATTGTAAGCTTGTTAGTGTTAACCTTATTAGCTTTTTGTGCTGAAAATATTGTTACAAATCCAGCCTGTTTTCTTGATTACCAATTTCCACCTCCATGGATGCCCTTGGATTGATGGCAATACTTCCATTACACCATAAACAGACATAGAAGGAAGGAAGGAAGGAAGGAAGGAAGGAAGGAAGGAAGGAAGGAAGGAAGGAAGGAAGGAAGGAAGGAATCCCCTTGACATTATTGTTGATTGGAGATAGTATTTTTCCCTGTTGTGTAATTTTTTAAATTTATTTTAGTGCTGGCAAAACATGGTTTTCACATGTTTCCCCAACTGGTTTTCACTCCATTTTGTAAATGAAAACTTAATTCTGATATTTTTGTTTAGATTAGAATAAATTTTAGAATAAATTTGCTTGTATTCTTACAGTAACACTCTTCAATAATGATGGAATATCTGTGAATATTTTCCACTTTCAGTGTACAATCTGCTCTTTAGTGATCTGTGATCTCCTTGGCTTCCCATATTTCTGAGAGATCCACTGGAAGTCTTCATGAAGGCATTTCTCCCAATGGGCTTTTTTGGACAAAGATTTAGGGCTGTCAGAGAGGCTTCATAGTGTTAAGAAAGTATATGATGGAAAGGAACAGCGGCAAGAACTCCTTCCACCATCTGCAATAAGAAGGTAAACCCAAAATATCTCCATTAAAAACAAATTGAAAGGAATTCTCATGCTTTTTGTGATAAATATTAAGAGCTGTGGTGTTCTGGAATGTAGAAGCATGTCTTCTTTTCTCAATTTAATTTAATTCAAGATATTGAAATTATGGGTGCCACAATCCCCTGAAAATGAATAACAAACATGGAACAGAAAACCTTTTGAGAAATGTCCACTTAGAGGTTGAAACAGTATAAATCCAGAGATGCTTGAGGGCTACTTGATTGATAAAGTAAAACAAAAAAGAAAAACAAGACAGGACAGACTCCTCAGTTACATTAAGTCCAGTTTAGGATTTGAAGTTCTGTGAATTACTTATGTAAAGGGAAAACAGATGATTGGGGGACTGGAGGCTAAACCATATAGGGAACGGTTGCTGGAATTGGGTATGTGTAGCTTAATGAAGAGAAGGGTGAGGGGTGACATGATAGCAGTGTTCCAATATCTCAGGGGCTGCCACAAAGAAGAGGGAGCCAAGCTATTCTCCAAAGCACCTGAAAGCAGGACAAGAAGCAACAGATGGAAACTAGTCAAGGAGAGAAGCAACTTAGAACTAAGGAGAAACTTCCTGACAGTTAGAACAGCTAACCAGTGGAACAACCTGCCTCCAGAAGTGGTGAATGCTCCAACACTGGAGGTTTTTAAGAAGAGACTGGACAGCCATTTGTCTGAAATGGTATAGGATTTCCTGCCTGAGCAGGGGGTTGGACTAGATGACCTCCAAGGTCCCTTCCAACTTCTTCTTCTTCTTCTTCTTCTTCTTCTTCTTCTTCTTCTTCTTCTTCTTCTTCTTCTTCTTCTTCTTCTTCTTCTTCTTCTTCTTCTTCTTCTTCTTCTTCTTCTTCTTCTTCTTCTTCTTCTTCTTATTATTATTATTATTATTATTATTATTATTATTATTATTATTATTATTTATTATTTGGTTTCCCAGATTTTCCTAGAAAGTAGCAGATAGAATCCCAAAGATGGGATTTCATGAGGCAACTGGACTTCCTTGCTTTTTTCTTTGAAGACATTCTGCTTCTCATCCAAGAAGCTTCTTCAGCTGAACGTCCAGCTGCCTTGTGAAAAACACCTTTGGGATGACTATGGCCTGGATGACTGAGAATCTCCATAAACATTTCGCAGGTAGAATGAAACTTTTGGAGGAAAAAAGTGGGATTTCTTTCCTCTTTATGTAACTCACAGAGCTTAAGTCTGCATGCCAAGACAATGCTTGAATTCAGTTTGAGGGGATTTTGCAACCTTAATTTCCGTATCTTGAAATTAAATTAAATTGAAAGGAGAAGACATCCTTCTAGATTTCAAACCACCACAATTCTTAATGCTTATCATTAAGTTAAGTTATTTCAGCTTGCACTCCATTGTTTACTCTTTTCTGCCTCTCCAAATCCTAAACTGTTCCTAATATAAGTGAGGAGTCTATCGTGTCTTGTTTTACCTTTTGTTTTTAGGGTTGTTTTTTTTACTCAATCAATAGCAGGCTTAATTAATTCCAATCATGTTTCCATGAATATTTTCTGGAAAGAAAATGAGCTACAGCTGAACATATTTTCCTTAGAATGGCAGGTGGTCATAGGGGAGGAAAGCCCAGGAGTGCAACATGGGGCCCCTGACAGAGAAAGCCAACCATAACACTACAGCCGCTGTGCTAACTCTGTGGAGCAATTGGATTCTGGGGTGGGTCATTCTGGAAGGGCCAGCCAGAGAATTCCAAGTCAACCAGACTCGCTTGAACCTATGGACACTGGTCTACCCAGCCCGGCGGGCTAGCTGGTAGGCCAGGAAGTGCCTGGGTCTCCCAGGTGTTCCATGAGGGTTTGCAAGCCTTCTGCATATTTACAAGATTTTGTTCTGAAATAACTGAGCTATGGTGTTGTCTGTATCATTATTGTGCTGCTAGCTAGGAGACCCTCTGTATTAGCGAGTATGGGAAAATGTGGATATTGCACATTAGTGTTGTACCTCTGTAAACTCGTATTGCTGTAATCATTCTCCCCAATGTAGTGGTCCCTATTTTTTACTTGCATTTTTACGTGCTTTCAAACTGCTAGGTTGGCAGAAGCTAGGATGAGTAACAGGCGCTCACTCTGTTACACGGCACTCGGGATTCAACCCGCCAAACTGCCGATCTTCTGATTGACAAGCTCAGCGTCCTAACCCACTGAGCCACCACGTCCCATATGAGTTATTGCTGTAATCATTCTCATTGTTATTATAATGTTTGTACATTCTAGGGGGGAGGGGTGTAATGTATTGGGCTTTGTCTTGTTAAGGGAACATCACGTGGGTTAATTTCTGGTAGGTTGTTTAAGCAGGGAAGCTTGCTAATGGCTCCCAGCTCCTCAGACAACCCACCTCCAGCGCCACCATTGGCTGCCTCTAGGGCGGCACTAGGTTGCTTTAAACCTATTGGCCACTGTCTAGAGGCCAGGGTATAAATTGCTGCATTTGCAGCCCAGTTTCTCAGTTCAGTTCCTGCAAGCAATAAACAATGATCTTTGCTGAACTCACTCACCTCGTCTCATCATTGCAGCCACGAACCCAGTATCTAACAATCTTTGCTCCAGATCCTTGCTGGGTTGCTAGAACATTGGAGGTTAAGGCTTCGAAAAAGCCAGTATGAAAATTTTTAAATCTAAGGGCTGATCTTCTTGCTGTTCATATCCTATGTCACGGGTCTTCAAACTTGGCCCTTTTATGACTTGTGGACTTCAACTCCCAGAATCCTTCAGCCAGAGTGCCTGGCTGAGGAATTCTGGGAGTTGAAGTCCACAAGTCATAAAAGGGCCAAGTTTGAAGACCTCTCTCCTATGTAGTTACTGAGAATAATCAGAGTGAATTGTTATCAAAGTTGTAAGAGCAGCCCTGATGTTTCTTTGATCTACATGAAATGATGGAAGCCATTAACTTAGATTTCAAAGGGGATTCAGGAGATTCATGGTAGATATGCTATCAGTGGCAGCTGCTCATGATGATTAGATATTACAACTAAGCTGCAGCAGCCACAGGGAATTAGTAAAGTTATAAAAACTAAAAATAAAATGGCAATCTGAGCTGCATGATCAAAGCTGCACCCCTTTTGTACCTGTATCAATGTTGCACATGTACAAAGAATTTGATCATACTTCTGCATACAACACCTTGAGTTTTATCAATAGAAGAAAATATTTGTAGCTCAGGGTTGAACTATGGTGTCCTTGGTGTTCTCTAAATCTGTTACATTTTTGCAGATGTCTCATTGCCCAGCTAAGTAACAACATCAATGTCCACTGATAAAGCCTCCAGCAACAACAGCATTTTATCTTGTTTTGGTTTTACTTTATTTTTATTTTTAATGTGTTTCTATTTGCAATTCTCATCGGGGGCCCTTAAATATTTATTCAAGTGCCTTTGTATAAAAAATTTTAAAAGTGTAACCTAAGAAAAATAGACACATTGTGAGTACTGTTACTATCCTAATGCTGATATCTGTTTCTACAGGGCAGAACCAATGATAGTTGCTGAATAAAATTATTGTTTCACCTGTTGGTCTCCTCTGTTCATTGAGCATGGAACAGTTATAAACACAGTTATGTGGGTCTGGCTGCAGCAAAACCTATAACTCTTTCACAAACTGAATTTTCTGGGAGCCTGTGGGAGCATTTATCTCAGTTCCTACCTCAGGTGTTTGGGAAAAACAGATTATACTTATCATGACATGAGGAAATTTACACGTTCAGAACACATTGTCCAGAAATAAAGAGTCTGGCAGCACCTTTTCAGACTAACAACTTTATGCTTGTTTATTAAAAAGCAAAAAAAAAAAAATTCTGATGGATGTTTACAGTGGGGAAAATATAAACTTTTCCTAATTCTCAGGTGCTAGAATTGATATTATGAAGTATTCTATGTGAGCAATAGCTTTTTTTGGTTTTATTATAGTTTTATTTAACCATTTCTTATTTTGCAGACAATCTTTCAACTTATGACGACAATTAGGACATCTCATAAAATGACCACAATCTAGGCATTCCCAGTTGTGGTTGATAAGTGATTTTGTGTGTTGTTAAGCAGATTATTATTATTATTATTATTATTATTATTATTATTATTATTATTATTATTATTATTATTGTTGTTGTTGTTGTTGTTGTTGTTGTTATTATTATTATTATTATTATTGTTGTTGTTGTTGTTAATTTTATTTGTATACCACCCTTCTCCCGAAGGACTCAGGGCGGTGAACAGGGCAATACATATTAAAAGACAAAATACAAAAATTAAAAAAGATTAAACAAATGCCCACAGCTCTTACAATAAGTTAAAACACATTAAAAATAGTAAAACCCAACCCCATCCTATCAGGCCAGGCCAGCTTGTTCGAAGAGATAAGTCTTTAGATCGCGCCGGAAGGAGCGCAGGTCGGGCGCCATGGAGTTCCAGGTAAGGAGCATAGGATGCTTCAGGAGGTAGGAAGGGGAGACCCTGGAAGACCCAATTCAATGGATAAGTGTCACTCTACTCAGGATTTTCATCCTCTGAGCAAGGACAAAGTTACATGCCATCAGTGCTGGGGCTTCCCTACCCTCCAGAGGCACCCTGCACTCCTTACCTTACTACACTGCCTCTCTGCTCAGAGGATGAAAATCCTGTTTGGATTTCAGCTCCCTCTTATCTCTGGGTGTTGGCTAAAAGAGCTCCCCACCAAAAGATTCAGCTCTGTACAAGCAGGCACAAAGGATTTCAGCTCTGTGAAAATAGGCACAGAGCTCAAAACCATCAGCAGAGAGTTCTTTCAGCCCCATAAATGAGAAAGAATCTTCTTGAAAAGCAGTGGCAGCATTCTGCAACCTTTCCTGCTAGTTTCCACTGACATTTTGAGGAAGTGGCAAATAACAATAGCGCTTAGACTTATATACCACCCCATAATGTTAGCATATTGCCCCCAACAAGCTGGATCCTCATTTTATTGACATTGGAAGGATGGAAGCCTGAGTCAATCTTGAGCCCTATCAGGATTGAACTCCAGGCTGTGGACAGAGTTTGCCTGCAACATTGCATTCTAACCACTGCACCACCAGGGCTAAGAAGATTGAAAATGATTATTACATGATGGTGGGTGTTTGGCAACTGGTTGTAAGTACAAACAGGTTACCAAACACTTGACTGCAATTATGTGACCATGAGTGTGGGTGTGCAAGATATTGCAATGGATCTAAGTGCTTTTCAGGCCATAAAGCACCCTTTCTGACGCCATCATTAATTCAAGCCATCATTAAGCAAATGGTAATATGTTAAGGACTACCTGTAATAACAAAAGGGAAATAGAAATGTGTTTTAATTCTGATCTCTTCATACTTAGACTTCCTGTGGAACTGGAAGATCTGAACAGAAGCTGTAACCATATCAAGTGAGTAGAATTGCATCTGCCATGTAATTATGGAGGATATCTGATTGTAATTGACACTGTCAATGTAGTGGCTAAAATATGTTTATGTCCTTTGCTCAGACATTCCTTCTCAGCACTGGAAAATTAGCACTGAAGGGCCACAGTGCATATTCCAGTCTCCCCTGCATAAGTAGAATGAGGAATGTCCAAAAAGACTTTTGTATTTCTCACTACTGTGGATTTTCAAAATGAAGCGGTCATGTATGGTTGTCAAAAGATACTGGCATCAAATCTTTTCCCATCCTCACACAAGAGAGCATTCAAACTGAGCCAGCAAAAGTAATGAAGAAAAAAAAATGATCAGCGGATTGTACTGATGGATAGCCTAGGTATGTGACAACTCAGGTCTCCAGGAATAATTCAGAACAACTAAGCTTTAGACTAACCTTTCCCACAATTCTCTGACATAATGTAGAGCTCACACATTCTGCATAGCAAAAGATGGTTCAACTGGTGGTGCTTTCCAAACTCATCACCCAAATTATCCAACACCCCTCTAGTTCTGAATTGTAGCACAAGGATAGCTAGATTTAAAATATGTGTAGTAATTGTTCTCAGTGTAGTTTCAAGAGGTTGGCAATTCCCTCTCCCCTGGATTCTTTTCACTCCTTGGTGATGAGTAATTGTTTTTTGAAAAATCAAAAAGGAAAAAAAAGAAGAAGCAAAGAGGAGTGGATAATGAAGCATGTCTGAATGCCTAGTTAGTTACTGCTCAGTTCAAAGGAACAGGAGTAGTAAGAGGAAGATTTTTATCTCCCGAGTACAGAAGATTCAAATTACAATGCCAACTTTGACAAAAAGATCCCCTCCCTCTCAATCTGAAGCATGCTGGAATCAATTGAAAAGGGCAGCCAATCCCAAACTGCACACAAAAGAGATGTATGAGTTGAAGAATTCAAGTTTCTTGTGAACCAAAAGCAGCTTTCTTGGAGGAAGTCTGTGCTTCATGCAATGTAATTGTTCTACTTTTTCAGAAGGGGATTTAGATCCATCCCTCTAGGAATAGCAATTGCCTCTTTCAACAAAGCCCCAACAAAAAGATGCAATGGTGACAAAATTTCATTGCAGGTTGTTTGTCTCGTAATGGGTCACTGATCTGGATCCATCTTTTAGTCAGCAGAGATGGTCTAGGGCAGGGGTCTGCAACCTTGACAACAAGATGGTGGACAGGCAGCAAAGGCTGTAAAGAGCTCCTCCAAAAGTAAAAGCTTTCTTTTCTCTTTTATTTTTATTTTAACTTTTTAACCCCTTTTATTTATTTTATTTATTTAATTAGTTTTCTATACCGCCCTATTCTTGAAGGACTCAGGGTGGTTTACAGGGCAATATTTAAAAGACAATATAAATTAAGATAAAAATAGAATTAAAAAGAATTAAATTAATAATAGCCCAACAATAAAACAATGTTAAAACTTAAAACTAAAAACCCCCTCAGTCCAGGCCAGATAGATCGAAAAGCCAGGTTTTCAGGTCCCGGCAAAATGAGCGCAGGTTGGGGGCAGTCCGGAGTTCCACAGGTAAATCATTCCAAAGGGCAGGCACGCCCACAGAGAATGCACTCCCTCTGGGGATCACCCGCCGGGATCACCCATGATGGGAAGTTGATGCTGGCAGCAGGTGTTCCCTTAGATAGTCTGGACCCAAGCCATTTAGGGCTTTATAGGTCATCACCAGCACCTTGAATCTCACCCCTGGAGTTCCACAAACAAGAGGCCTTGGGACGGACCTCTGCCCTCCCATCAACACCGACTGCAAGCGGCCCAGGAGGTAGGAGGAGAACCACTGTAAAACAGTGCCCCCCACTCCCAACCCCCTGAGACGCCGCAGTAGGATACCATGGTCGATGGTATCAAAAGCCGCTGAGAGATCTAACAGGACTAGGACAGAGGAACATCCCCTGTTCCGAGCCCGCCAGAGATCATTCAGCAGCATGACCAATGCTGTCTCCGTGCTGTACCCGGGCCTGAAGCCCGATTGATACGGGTCTAGATAATCAGTTTCCTCCAGGAACAAAGGAAGCTGATGCGCCACCACACTCTTAACACTGCATATTAACCTACCAATTTTTAACCTATTTTAAACCCATTTTAAACCTATTTTTAAATCTGTTTTAACCCTTGTTTGACTTTTTATAACAGTCAAAGACTTTTCATAAAGGGTATATACTGGAGAGGTCAATTTCATTCTCTTCAGCACTGGTGGTTGGGGCATAGACTTGGACTACTGTGATATTGAATGATTTGCCTTGGATTCAAACTGAGATCATTGTCATTTTGGGGATTGTATCCCAGTGTTGCTTTTCCTACTCTTTTATTGACTATGAAGGCTACTCCATTTCTTCTGAGGGATTCTTGCCCGCAGTAGTATACCTGATGATCATCTGAATTAAATTCACCCATTCCTGTCCATTTTAGTTTGCTGATTCCTAAGATGTCAATGTTCAGTCTTGTCATCTCTTGTTTGACCACGTCCAGCTTGCTTTGATTCATGGATCTTACATTCCAGGATCCAATGGAGAATTTTTTTTACAGCATTGGACTTTCCTTTCACCACCAGATACATCCACAGCTGAGCGTCCTTTTGGCTTTGGCCCAGTCACTTCATTCTTTCTGGCACTACTAGTACTAGCCTCTGCTCTTCCCCAGTAGCTTATTGGACAACTTCCAACCTGAGAGGCTCATATTCTAGCATCATATTGTTTTGCCTTTTGGTACTGTCCATAGGGTTTTCATGGCAAAGATACTGGAGTGGGTTTCCATTTCCTTCTCCAGTGGATCACATTTTGTCAGAACTCTCTGCTATGACCTGTCCATCTTGGGTGGCCCTGCATGGCATAGCTTCATTGAATTACGCAAGCCTCTTTGCCATGACAAGGCAGTAATCCATGAAGGGGAGCTTCATCTACATGGAGGGAAGTATGCAGTGGTGTACCCCAAGGCTCTTTTTAAGGTCCAGTACTCTTCAACATCTTCATCAGTGATTTGGATGATGGGGAAATCATCAAATATGCAGATGACACCAAGCTGACAGGAAAACCCAACACTCCAGAAGACAGGCTTAAGATACAGAAGGATCTTGACAAACTTGAACATTGGGCACTATCTAACAAAATAAAGTTCAATGGTGAAAAAAGGAAGGTTCTACATTTAGGCAAGAAAAACAAAATGCAATGGTACAGTATAGGTGGTACCTTGCTCAATAGTAGTAACTGTGAGAGGGATGTTGGACTCCTAATGGACAATTACTTAAATATGAGCCAGCAGTCTGCTGGAGCTACCAAAAAAGCCAATACAGTTCTAGGTTGCATTAACAGAGGGATAAAATCAAAATTACATGAAGTGTTAATACCACTTTATAATGCTTGGATTATACTGCATCCAATTGGAATACTGCATCCAATTTTGGTCCCCACAATGTAAAAGAGATGTTGAGACTCTAGAAAGAGTGCAGAGAAGAGCAGCAAAGATGATTAGGGGAATGGAAGCTAAAACATATAAAGAATGGTTGTTGGAATTGGCTGGATGGAAACTAATCAAGGAGAGAATCAACCTTGAACTAAGGAGAAATTTCCTGACAGTTAGAACAATTAATCACTGGAAGTTGTGAATGCTCCAACACTGGAAGTTTTTAAGAAGAGACTAGACAACCATTTGTCTGAAATAGTATAGGGTTTCCTGCCTGAGGACTAGAAGACCTCCAAGGTCCCCTCCAATTCTGTTATTCTATTCTATTCTATTCTATTCTATTCTATTCTATTCTATTCTATTCTATTCTATTCTATTCTATTCTATTCTATTCTATTCTATTCTATTCTATTCTATTCTATTCTATTCTATTCTATTCTATTCTATTCTATTCTATTCTATTCTATTCTAAATAGAGTGTCCTGCATTTAGGGGGCAAGATTTTGCATAGCAGGGGGACAACTATAGCTCATCATGCCACACTCTATTGACTTGACATGAAGTGGGGTATCTTCAATGATCTCATTTAAGATCAAGAAGAAAATTTTCTCCAAATTATCCAGTGAATCTTCAACACAGGAAATTTCCTTTATTGAGTCAAATATAGTAACAAGTATTTATGGAAAGGCTGGGTTATCATGACACACTTGACTGGATGAGCTCATCAGATGGCTTTCAACAAATAGCTCTCCATGAGGATCAGTGAACTTCCTAAAACAACAACTTTATTGTCCAATTTATGACATGAATGAAGGCAAATATACATGTCCCAGGATAATGTTGCAGGATCCAATTTGGGTCAGTCACAGTGACTGAACTGAATTGGATCCTGCAAATTATGACTGTACCATACTGAGCTCTATAAAATGCTAGGTCATATATTATTATACAAACAAACATACCTAACATTGAATTGATATCTAGCAATAAGTGAACAGATTGCAGTCATGAGGTATTTTAAATCCCTTTCCTTAATCAACTAAAGAAAAGTGACATTCATCACTGATAAAATCACTGATCCTGTTTATTGGACCCGTGCCCCTCCCGGCTGGTTTTTGTGGCCCGGGAGGAGACACGAGGCTGGTTCCAGGCAGTAATAACTGCTTCCTTGAAGGAGGGTCTCTTCCCTGCCAACTTGAAGGAGGCGGTGTTGAGACCCCTCCTCAAGAAGCCTGCCCTGGACCCGGCTGTCTTAAACAACTATCGTCCGGTCTCCAACCTTCGCTTTCTGGCGAAGGTTGTTGAGAGTGTGGTGGCGCATCAGCTTCCTCTGTTCCTGGAGGAAACTGATTATCTGGACCCGTACCAATCGGGTTTCAGGCCCGGGCACAGCACGGAGACGGCATTGGTCGCGCTGGTGAATGATCTCTGGCAGGCTTGGGACAGGGGTTGCTCCTCTGTCCTAGTCTTATTAGATCTCTCAGCGGGTTTTGATACCATCGACCATGGTATCCTACTGCGGCGTCTCAGGGGGTTGGGAGTGGGAGGCACCGTTTTACGGTGGTTCTCCTCCTATCTCCTGGGCCGCTCGCAGTCGGTGTTGACAGGAGGGCAGAGATCTGCCCCGAGGCCTCTTGCTTGTGGAGTTCCTCAGGGGTCGGTTCTCTCGCCCCTCCTGTTCAACATCTATATGAAGCCGCTGGGCGAGATCATGCATGGTTTTGGGGTGGGGTATCATCAGTACGCTGATGATACCCAACTTTTTTTCTCCACCCCGAACCAACCCAGTGATGCCCTCACTGTGATGTCCCATTGCCTGGAGGTGGTCCGGGTTTGGATGGGGAGAAACAGGCTTCATCTCAATCCTGCCAAGACTGAGTGGCTGTGCATACCGGCATCTCGGGTTGACCAAGTTATTCCATCGTTAACAATGGGGGGTGAGGTGTTACCCCCCCCGTTGATAGGGCTTGCAACTTGGGTGTCCTCCTGGATTCACGGCTCAGTTTTGATGATCATATAGGAGCCGTGACCAGGGGGGCTTTTGCCCAGGTTTGCCTGGTGCACCAGTTGCGACCCTATCTGGACCGAGATGCCCTACGCACAGTCACTCATGCGCTCGTGACCTCCCGTTTAGACTACTGCAACGCTCTCTACATGGGGCTGCCCTTGAGGACCACTCGGAGGCTTCAGCTGGTGCAAAATGCAGCCGCGCGAGTTGTGATGGGAGTTTCCCGTTACTCCCATGTAACACCTCTGCTCCGTGAGCTGCATTGGCTTCCAGTTGCCCTCCGGGTGAGATTCAAGGTGCTGGTGATGACCTATAAAGCCCTATATGGCTTGGGTCCAGGATATTTGAGGGAACACCTGCTGCCGGCATCAAGCTCCCTTCGTCCTGTGCGCTCCCACAGGGAGGGTCTTCTCAGGGTGCCGCCGGTCAAAGAATGCCGGCGGATGACACCCAGGGGGAGGGCCTTTTCTGTGGGGGCACCTGCCCTCTGGAGCCAGCTGCCTGCAGAGCTTAGGACTGCCCCCGACCATCGATCATTCCGCCGAGACCTGAAGACCTGGCTCTTCAAGCTTTCCGGCTCAGGCTGAGTTTTAATTGGGGTTTTAACTGGGGTTTTACATGTTGCAGGGACTTAGTTTAATCTTTTTTAAATTGGTCTTAATTTTTGTATTAATGTTTTAAAAATTATACCCTGTAAACCGCCCTGAGTCCTTCGGGAAAGGGCGGTATATAAATTCAATAATAATAATAAAAAAAATCTCCACAGAAATTGGAGCCAGACTCATATTTTGATGCCACCTAGATTCAGATGACCTTCCTCTTTTTATTGTTCATATTATTCTTTCGGTTTATTGAAAGTAGTTATAGATAATGTTATACGTAAATGAAATATTTCCAAAAGATGAAAAGCAGATTTTGAAGACAAATTTAGAGCAAAATATTAAAATTGCTCAATATAAAACATTCCTATGTAAATGAATACAAGAGGAAAACAAGCCAACAAACAAATTAGGACTCTGTCATTCCTATTATCCTTACCAAAGACATTTATGGGCAACGTAAGAGCCATCTGAATCCCTATACTACCTTTCATGCAGTTTTATCAAGCAAGTGGCTATTTGTGTTTTCTCTACTCAGCAGCTGAACAGGATTTGGAAGCGTGGAGAAATCTGCAGATTTAGGCACATTTAGCTTTTTCACAGGGCCATTGAATTGGAAAGTAGAAGGAGGTACATAATAATATCATTTAGATTCCATCATATGTCTTCCCCCAACTATTATATTGTTCTTTCAACCGGCACTGTGAACACGTAGGTGCAGCACAGATTTTTATTATGTAAGTGATGCCCAACTTGAAAATTTGAAAGTATTCCAAAATTGCTGCTACAGTACAATTTTTAGAAGGTACATTTTCAAACCTGGCCTTGACTCCTAGTGTCTATGCAGTTTTCTTGGAAATAATCTAAACATTAGCCTCTTCTTGGTTGCTTTCTGACTTTCCATTTTTTTTGTTTTCCCCTGTAATGATTTCTCATTGATAATTCCTCAACAGAATAGAATAGAATAGAATAGAATAGAATAGAATAGAATAGAATAGAGTAGAATAGAATAGAATAGAATAGAATAGAATAGAATAGAATAGAATAGAATAGAATAGAATAGAATAGAATAGAATAGAATAGAATAGAATAGAATAGAATAGAATAGAATAGGAAGGGAACTTGGAGGTCTTCTAGTCCAGCCCCCTGCTCAAGCAGACAGATGAATGTCTAGCCTCTTCTTAAAAATCTCCAGTGATGGAGCGCCCACGATTTCTGGGGGTAAGCTATTCTACTGGTTGATTGTCCTCACTGTCAGGAAGTTTCTCCTTAATTCCAAGTTGCTTCTCTCTTTGATCAGTTTCCAACCATTGTTTCTCGTCCTTCCCTCTGGTGCTTTGGTGAACAACCTGCCCCCCCCCTCTGCCTTGTGGCAGCCCCTCAAATACTGGAATACTGCTATCATGTCTCCCCTATTTCTTCTTTTCTTTAGACTAGCCAAACCCAAGTCCTGCAGCCATTCTTCATATGTTTTAGTCTCCAGGTCTTTGATCATCTTAGTTGCTCTTCTTTGATTTTTTTCCAAACTTTCAATATCTATTTTGTGATATAGTAACCAAAATTGCCTGCAGTATTCCAGGTGTGGTCTTACTAGGGTTTTATAAAGTGGTTCTAATACTTTGTGTGATCTTGATTCTAGGCCTCTGTTTATAAAACCCAGGACTGTATTAGCTTTTAAAGTTGGTGTTGCACACTGCTGGCTCATAGTCAAGTGATTATCCACCAGGTATAAACCCACTTAATTTTAGAGTCCAGACAAATAAATATCACCACTGATCATATTAAAAGTCCCATTCAGTGAGTGCTGATTTAAAAAGTATGCATGCAAAGTCAGAGTGATGTTTATGAGCTAACTAGCTCTGTGAAGGCAACAATGGGCACGATGGGGGACAGGACTTAATCAAAGATTCTTCCTTAATCAAAAAAGAAAATCTGGTGTAATAGTTCAAGAACAGAAATAAGCTTTATTATTTACTTATTTAGAATATTACTGTGCTACCGCAATCAAAATGACTGTCAGCTGCTTATATAGAAAAATACAATATAAAATGCATCTAATACAAACAAAAATAATGGCACAGCAATAATACAAAGAAAACAAAATAAAAGAAGGCAATTCCCAGTCCAATTTCCCTTTCAGGGGAAAGCTTACCAAAATGGCTTTATCTTCAAGAGTTTCCAAAATGTGATAAAATCAGATACAACAACCATCTTACTTAGCAACAGAAATTCTGGTCCCAACAAGGATTGCAGGTAGAGGACTGCAGATATTATGCCTAGCATAGTCAAGACAGAGTGATTTTAAGATTCTTTCTCACAGTTTTTGCTTTCTCGGGGCTCAAACATCTTTTCTGTAAGAGCTCAGTTTCTCTTTCCCCTTCTCTGAGTTAACCTGCAGCTTTTTCTGGAGCTGAGGATTTCACTGTAAATCAGATTTGGTGGTTTGGGCACCATGTTAGCAAAAGCAGTAGCTATAGCACTTAGGCTTTGCTACCACCCCACAGTGTTTTACCACACTCTCTGAGTGGTTTACAAATGTCAACAAATTGCCCCCATCAACTTGGTTTACTGAGGTCATTTTACTGACCACAGAAGGATGGAAGGCTCAAGCCCTATCAGGATCAAACTCCAGACTTTGGGCAGACTTTGCCTATAATACTGCATTCTAACTACTGCACCACCAGGGCTCTTAAGACCTAGCCCTTGAGAGACTGTAGACTCTCAAGCAAATGAAACACATCAGCATGTTTTTTTAAAAAAAATATTTCTGTACAGAAACCATACATTTTCATTTCATAGAAGAAGCCATGAAACACCACATCTTTCCATTGCCAAAAGGGAGTTGCAAATGAAAGACTCTGCAGCCCTCCAAATACTCCTATTTTTTTTTGCCAATCTCGGTTATCATGAAAGGGAAGGGCCTTATTGTGACTCTTCTGGTGGGAATTCTGCTTCAATGGAGCACCGAATTCATCCAAGCGCACAACTGAGAGAGAAATTTGTAGTGATGAGGAACACTGGTTGGTTGCCATTGAGTGCACAGGGGGACACTTTGAAGTGGATCCTACTTTCAATTAATGAGGGAACCTGGGGCTAGAAAGAGATTTTGGCAGAGTTTAACTTTTTTCTTTGTTTTGGCTTTGAAATCCAAAGGGGGGGAAAAATGAAGAAAAAAGGCAAAGAATCCACTTCAGTCATGTGTTACGATGGCTTTGCTTTGCTGTGATACTAATGTGCACATTTTAACATTTTGTAAAGTATAAAAGTTAAAAGAAAAACAACCTAGATTTTCATCCAAGGGGACATCATCTCTCCTCCTTTAAGCAAGGTGGGACTGCAAAAGGTATTTGGACATTTGGAGAAAAAATAGACAGTTATTTGTAGTAGATAGGAGAGCTACAGTAGTTTGGTGTAGTGGTGAAGGTATCAAGTTAGAAACCAGGAGAATGTGAATTCTAGTCCCACCTCAAGCTCAAAGCCAAATGGGTGATCTTGGGCCACTCTCTCTCTCTCAGCTATAGGAAGAAGGCAATGGCAAACCATTTCCAAAAAAAGCTTTGTCAAGAATACTGCTGGGATATGTCCAGGTAATTGCTAAGAGTCAATACTGACTAAAAAGTGGGAGGGGAGAGGTATGTAGTTGCAGGTAGAAACAATCAGGACATAAGAGGATAGAAGGGATTCCCAGCCTCAAAGTTTGAGAGCCACTTGTTTGTTTAGTTTGTTGTCAAAGTTCATTAGCCCAATTATCAAATTGGGTGACTTTTAGAAAGGCCTCTGGAGGCTACATCCAAGATTTTAGAGGGCCCTCATTTGGTCTCTGAAACTAGGAGCTTCCATACTACATAATTTAATGGCCAGAAAATTTAAAGCAGAGGACCAAAAGGGCACTTTCATTTTGTTTGCCAACAAGGCACAGGCCAACAGCTGCTGTCCTGCTCTCATTTAGAAATTGGCCACTACCAGCATAAGCTTAGCTGGCCTGTTTTTGGTTTGTTTTTTTTTGCAAGCTAGCAAAGAACAAAATATGCTTTTGTGGCATTTTGGCATGCATAGTAATGCTTCTCCTTCTGGCAGTGTTAAATGGAGGCACGTAATGAAGTTATGTTACTGTAAGGTCCTGGATAACTAATGCCACATTAAAGAGGTATTAGAATACAGAATAACAGAATTGGAAGGAACCTTGGAGATCTTCTAGTCCAACCCTCTGCTCAGGTAGGACAC
Source organism: Vipera ursinii (assembly GCF_947247035.1). Taxonomy (NCBI): domain Eukaryota; kingdom Metazoa; phylum Chordata; class Lepidosauria; order Squamata; family Viperidae; genus Vipera; species Vipera ursinii. The sequence continues at coordinate 19,253,923 of NC_139512.1, forward strand.
CCTATACCATCTGGGACAAATGGCTGTCCAATCTCTTCTTAAAAACCTCCAATGATGGAGCATCCTACAACCTTTGGAGGCAAGTCATTCCACTGATTGTTCTCATTGTCAGGAAATTACAAAAGGAACAATTTAGAAAATATAATGGCAACTAAGGACAAATCTTGTCTCAGTTTGTTGCATACACACTGTCTCAAATGAATCCCACTAATGTCATTTCACCTTCTGGGAAGGTGCCACTTGAAAGGGTAAGGAGTCACGTCAGAAAGGAATAGCTTTACGTACTGGTTCCTACACAGTCAACTGTTTAATGGACCAGATTGACTATCCTAGTAAACCAGATTAGGTCCATGAGTTACTTATTTTTCTTCCATATATTTTCTTACCCTGTTAAATTGATGAAGTTCATTCCCAGGAAGACATACATCAGTTCATTGACTACCAACTCTTGGGAGTTCTGAAAGACAATTTTATTGAATAGTACAAATTTCATGACATTAGATATATTGGAAGAATGTTGTAGAATGTTCATTGAAGGCCACATCAGAATTATGGTTGAGATGGGTGTGGCTGGGTAGGCATGGCTGGTTGGTCACAGCCAGGTTGCTGCTATTAGAAAGGCGTGGCTAGCTGGGTGTGGCCAGATTGATGCTGCTCATTAGGTGCAGCTGACTTGGTATGGCCAGGTGGGTGTGGCTGAGTAGGTGTGGCTTGGTATCTGCTGACTTAGGATGGTTGGGTTGGCACAGAACAAGTCACACTGGCTAATTCATTGCCCCACAAGCATCTTGCCTCCCCAAACTACTGGCAGACAAACACGTCCCCATGTGCACACACCCACCACATTCCAGGTTTGGGGACTTTTATCCACAGATATAGATAAAAGTCTCCAAGCTTGGAATGGTGTGTGTATGCATGCATGTAGCATGCCAAAGTTGGATGTAAGCCTGAGGTATCCAATAAGCCATGCTTGGCCCCGCCCCACCTGCACCACACTCGTGCACCTAGGGGACCCTGCAGCCAGGTCTTGTCTTGCCTCACCCCTGTGGTGGTGGCACCACCAGCAGCATACCTGTCCAGCAGGAGCCCCACCACCCATCTGCTCTCTCCAGTCCAGGACCTCATGAGCCTGGAGGGGAAGCTGCCTCACAGCCCACCAGGTGAAGCAGCCACCTCGGAGCAGTGCCCAGCCACACTTACCTCCTCTTTGAGGCTTCTGCTGCTGCTGTATTCACTCTCCTTTGCCAGGTTGATCAAGGTGGATGTAGGAGGGTGGGGGGAGTAAAACCTGTGGGTGCCACTCTGAGGTGGCTACTTCGCCTGGTGGGCTGCAAAGTTTGGGGTCGAAAACTTTTCTTTTTGACCCCAAACCACCCCAGTGATGCCCTCGCTGTGATGTCCCGTTGCCTGGAGGCGGTTCGGGTCTGGATGGGGAGGAACAGACTTCAACTCAACCCTGACAAGACTGAGTGGCTGTACATTCCGGCATCCCGGGACATTCAAAATGTTCCATCTCTTTCTATGGGGGGTGAGCTCTTACCCCCCGTGGATAGGGCTCGCAACTTGGGAGTCCTCCTAGATTCACGGCTTACTCTGGAAGATCATATAGTGGCCGTGACTAGGGGGGCTTTCGCCCAGGTTCGCCTGGTGTGCCAGTTGCGGCCCTATCTGGACCGGGATGCCCTGTGTACGGTCACTCATGCGCTCGTGACCTCTCGCCTTGACTACTGTAATGCTCTCTACATGGGGCTTCCCTTGAAGACCACTCGGAGGCTCCAACTGGTACAGAATGCGGCCGCGAGAGTTGTCTTGGGAGTTTCCCGGTACTCCCATGTTACACCTTTGCTCCGCGAGCTGCATTGGCTACCAGTTGTCTTCCGGGTGAGGTTCAAGGTCTTGGTCATGATCTTTAAGTCCTTACATGGCATGGGTCCGGGTTACCTCGGGGACCACCTGCTGCCGGCGTCAACTTCCCTCCGCCCAGTACGTGCCCACAGAGAGGGCCTCCTCAGGGTGCCTCCGGTCAGGGAATGTCGACTGGTGGCCCCCAGGGGGAGGGAACCAACTGCCGGTTGAGCTCCGGATGGCATCAGACCTCCGATACTTCCGCCGCGGGCTGAAGACCCACTTATTTGAATTAGCTGGTCTGGCCTGATGGGGGAATATGGGTTTTAAATTGGTGGTTTTTAGTACTTTATTATTGTTGTTTTTTAACTGGGCACTGGTTTAATTTCCTTTTAACTTTTGTAGCGTTATTTATATATGCCCTGTGAACCGCCCTGAGTCCCTAGGGAGAAGGACGGTATAGAAATCAAATAACACTAAACTAAAACTAAAACCTCAATTTGCCTTCTGGACCCCCAAGCTTTCTGTGCTTGAGGAGAGCAGAGGGGTGGAGGGGCGGCAGGGCTTCTGCTGGATGGGGGTGCTGCCATTGCCTGTGCTGGTGCCACTGCCATGGGAGCAAGGAGGAGTGAAATGAGGTGAGGCAAGACAGGTGGTGGGGCAGGGGTAGGGGTGGGGGTGGCCTGGCTGCAGGGGCCAAAGGTGGATGCCCCAAGCTCACATCAGCTGGCTGTTGCTGCTGGCCAATGAGTTGCTGAGGGGTCAATGAGCTACAGCTGCTGCTGGGCATGGCCACCCCCTGCACGCTGACCACCTCCTGGGCATGCACCCAGGGAAAGCACCCAACTGGGCTTGGGTGGGCAAGGGCTGAGGGGTAGGTGCCAGCCCCTCACCATCTCCAGGGCAGTCCTGCAGGCCAGATCTAAACACATCAAGGGCTGGATCTGGCATGCAGGCCTAGAGTTTGACATGTCTGTTGTAGAATATCCAGCAAGCGTATTTGTGATAAAAATATGACTTCAGCTGTTTAGAAAGGTTTTAAAACCTTGTAAATTGAGAAAGCCATAAGTTTGGACACAAGGATCACAAACCAACTGTAAGCTTTTTATCAGTGTGGAAAATCACCCAAAGTGGGAGAGTGTTCAACATGCAATAAACCAACCTATCTTTTTGGCTTAGGTGTCCTCTTCCTTGTACTAACAGTACCATCAAATAACGCCTTTGTCCATGACTAATTTCAGTATCTCTTGTGTTAAATTATCCAATGTGGCTTCCAAGCTCCTTTGCATTGTTTTTCAACAGATATTAAATGCAAGACAGACTTTTTTCTTTCTTTTTTTTTAAAGTAACCTCCTGCCCTACCAATTTTCTCTTTTGTAAGCTTCCCTTAGCACCTTTTCTGTCTGAGTGTCAGACATGGGTGCATTAAAAATTGATGGCTTGTGGTATTCAGTTGTAGGCGGATAGTTATAATTACATTTTACTGAGAAACAAACAAAATCCCTGGGTGCTAAGGAATAGAAAAAGTTGGACAAAGATAAGGTTCTGACAGTGGCAGCTTGAAACAATAGATTCAACCACCTTGAAAGGAAGGGTCTGGAGAAAAAAAAACCCTGCTTATTCTACTTCCTTAATTCTGAAAGATAATGTGCAGAAAAAAAAGTTTCCTTTGTTATTTCATTTCATTTTATTCTTAGTTTTCTCTAACTGTAAATAGTGGGAAACCATGCCAACTGAGTTTTGGCAGTTGTGCTGCTCAAATATAGAGGATAATAGGAAATGTAGGACTCTGTAAGAACAGTGAAGGAAAGGCTTCAGAAAATGCAGATTAATCAAGTTGGTGCTATTGACTTAATTATAAAGAGCTTACTTTTGTAGATCCAAACTCTATCTTCACATAACCTACAAGAGTAACCTCCTTATATTTTTTTAGGAGAAAGAGCAAAAGATTTGATATTAATACCCGAGAAGATTCTGGAAAAGATAATCAAACAACAAATCAGCGAACACCTTGATGCTAACAAAGTTATCACTAAAAGCCAACATGGGTTTGTCAAAAACAGATCATGCCAGACAAATCTTATTGCATTCTTTGACCAAGTGACAAAAGTAGTGGACCAGAGGAATGCTGTAGATATAATTTACTTGGACTTCGGTAAGGCATTCTTTGACCAAGTGACAAAAGTGGTGGACCAGAGGAATGCTGTAGATATAATTTACTTGGACTTCGGTAAGGCATTTGATAAAGTAGATCACAACCTACTACTTGATAAGATAGAAAAATGTGGGTTAGATAGCATCACCACCAGATGGATTCGTAGCTGGCTGACAGGCCGTACTCAGCGTGTGGTCCTCAATGGAACTGCATCTACATGGAAGGAAGTGTGTAGTGGGGTGCCCCAGGGCTCTGTTCTGGGCCCAGTGCTCTTCAACATCTTTATAAATGATTTGGATGAGGGGATAGATGGGGAACTCATCAAATTTGCAGATGACACCAAGCTGGCAGGAATAGCCAATACTCCAGAAGATAGGCTTAAGATACAAGAGTGTCTGGACAGACTCGAACACTGGGCACTATCTAACAAAATGAAATTCAATGGTGAAAAAAGTAAGGTTCTACATTTAGGCAGGAAAAATCAAATGCATAGATATAGTATAGGTGGTACCTTGCTCAATAGTAGTAACTGTGAGAGGGATCTCAGAGTCCTAGTGGACGATCACTTAAATATGAGCCAGCACTATGCTGCAGCTGCCAAAAAAGCCAACACAGTGCTAGGCTGCATTAACAGAGGGATAGAATCAAGATCACATGAAGTACTATTACCACTTTACAATGCCTTGGTAAGGCCACACCTGGAATACTCCATCTAGTTTTGGTCACCACGATGTAAAAAAGATGTTGAGACTGTAGAAAGAGTACAGAGAAGAGCAACAAAGATGATTAGAGGTCTGGAGATTAAAACATGTAAGGAATGGTTTCTGGAATTGGGTATGTGTAGTTTAACGAAGAGAAGCGTGAGGGGGGACATGATAGCAGTGTTCCAATATCTCAGGGGCTGCCACAAAGAAAAGGGAGTCAAGCTATTCTCCAAAGCACCTGAAAGCAGGACAAGAAGCAATGGATGGAAACTAGTCAAGGAGAGAAGCAACCTAGAAATAAGGAGAAACTTCTTGACAGTTAGAACAACTAACCAGTGGAACAACCTGCCTCCAGAAGTGGTGAATGCTCCAACACTGGAAGTTTTTAAGAAGAGACTGGACAGCCATTTGTCTGAAATGGTATAGGGTTTCCTGCCTGAGCAGGGGGTTGGACTAGATGACCTCCAAGGTCCCTTCCAACTTCTTCTTCTTTTTCTTCTTCTTCTTCTTCTTCTTCTTCTTCTTCTTCTTCTTCTTCTTCTTCTTCTTCTTCTTCTTCTTCTTCTTCTTATTATTATTATTATTATTATTATTATTATTATTATTATTATTATTATTATTAACCATTACACTTCCTAACAGCTGATGGAAAGCACTTCTTTAAATACCAAGTAGAGTCATTCAAAGTCCTCCCAAGGAAAAAGCTTTGGCCATTTACTAAGGAAAGCATCAATCTGGCCACACCCAGCTAGCCACGCCTTTCTAATTCCCAAGTAGGCAGTGATAAATGTTACAAGCCGCAATGACATCAACATGCCAATATTTTGGTAAGTAAATCATGCCAAAATGCAAATAAGTAAATCATGTCATATGTACGATGGTGTTGATATTGATGAATGTGTTGTCACTTGCCCATGTAGGTATGCTTTCTAAACACCAGGACCGAATAAAATGCCATCTCCTCTTCTTTCTGAATATTCTCTTGAAATCAAGCATCCACTTTTCTTTTTTCAGCCTTCATCAAAAGCATTATCTACTCCATCAGTGAGAATTGCCAAATAATCAAAACTTCAGCAAAATGACATTTTAAAAGAAATGCTGAGGTGGACCCACTGAAATTGTCTTTAAATAATATAAAAGACATGCTAGTAAACATTTAGGGAACAAATATGCTATTTATTCCAAAATGGATGCCCAGCACTGTCAGCTGGACTAGGCTTTTAAAAAAAATATTTCAGTAGTAAATTTTACTATGGAGAGATTGGTAGACTGGCAAAATGCTTCATCATTATAAACCCTATACATTCACTCAAAATTGGGGAAGTTGATTAATGATGATGTTGAAAGAAAAATCTTCATCAGGTCCAGTCCAAGCTGGGAATAAATAAAATGGAGGCTGCTTAGGAAAGAAGATTCTGTTTATTGAGTTGCCAGAAACTTCAGTGACACAGCATGTTTCTGGGGTGACTGACAAAATGGAGCTGGGAATGGGTGGGTTTTTATACCTTTCGGGGGTTTTGTGTTTGGAGTTGTTCCTGTTTGAGGTTGTTCCTGTTCCTGTGTCATGAACTTTGACCTCAGCCTGAGTGTGCCCTTTTGGTATTCTAATGGTGGTGGGTTAATCCTCCTAAAGGTCATGTTACTTGGAGTCTTTGTTTTTCTAATCCCATCAGCTCAAACCTTCTCTGGGGCTGTGGCTAAAGGCATTTTGCTTATGAATAGGTGGCCAAGTCTTTCTGAGTAGGATTATCAAATCTGCATTTCTACAGAGCTGGCCTGGTGGAGAGGGAGAAGTTTCTGCCTTTTAAGATTTTCTTCATTATTCCTTTGGGGAAATATAATATTCTGCCTTTTTAAAATATTCCTCCAAATATTTCCTTCTCTGGTGTGTGTGTGTGTGTTGACTTCCTATAATGACATTTAGTTTAAAACAGAATCTCTGTAAATAGTGCAGCAGGTTTCTGGTCATTTCAACTCATTGAGGTTACCCACCAAGTTAGAAATACTGGATGCTCTAAAATGGTTCCATTCATTGTGTCACATTTTAAATTGTATCATTTGCCTATATAACCCTCATTTGTAACTTCAGCTCTGCAAATCACTTACTCTCTTCAGCTATAAGCAAGATAATCCTAAAATAAATCCAAATGAATGTATTATGAAGATCAAAGCTCTTTATAGAAACTCTGGTATTCAGCCATACTTCAAAAAATGATCCATGTTTTATTACTTTGTTGTTGTTGTACATTTCAGGAGAAGCAACTAACAGCAAATAGCCAGCAGCCACTCAGCTGTACCAGAGAAATCTTGTTCCACTGCTCTTGGCTTGACTGATGAGATCATAATGGGCTCGTCTTGAATAGTTCTGCTCTTGTCCAGCTGTTGCCAGATTTGATAAAGTCCCTCTATATATTCTCACTCAGAAAATGCAGACACAGAGCCCAAATCTACACCACGATTTGCTTGATGAATTCTGGCACAGTCTGTTGTTTTCTAATTGCTGGTTGCAAATTGCTGATGGCAAATAGACTCTTTAACTAGCAATTTATGAAAGTGGCATTTTGATTAATCAGACATTGAAACACTCTGGGTTTTTTCCTCTCTCTCCATTGTTTTCTTCTTCAATCTAATGAAAATTCACTGTTCTATCTCATCTCTCCTAAATACAGATTGTTCGGTTTGGCAAGCATTTTCAGGTTTTCATTCATTGTATATTATTTAAAACACCCAATGAGAATTTAAACATGCACAAAGTACATTGCAAATCATTCACCAGCCCAGTGCTTAATGCTCAGAGTAATTTCTAAGTAAAGCTTTCTTTTATTGCAGTGGTGGGGGAGTGCATAATTATTAACTAGATAAGCATGAACTTATTTTCAACAATTGAAAATAGGGAGCCTACACTTTTCCAGATGTTAGTGAACTACAGTTCCCAGAATTCTAAGACAGCATGGGCAATGAAAAAGGGTGCTGGGAATTGTATCCTAACAGCATCTGAACAGTAACAAATTCCTGTCCTTTCCCTGTAGAACTTCATTGTGCCTCTAAAAACAAGTTATCATTTCTATAAATATTATATAGGCAGACAAATTATGGGATTTCCATGGGAGATTTGACTCTGTGAAAGCAGAACTGGTAACTATAGCAAAGCCCAACCAGATAAGGAGAGGATGGGAGATCACCCACATGTGCTCTGGGCAGCTACTTACCATGAGGAAAGTGGTTTTCTGTGGGTTGGAGCAGGGAAGATGAGATTAGCCAGTTGTTTGCAACTGCAGCAGAGACCATTAAAAGACACTAAATTTGCAGGCCTCATTTTCTAATCACTTTCAGAAATTGTTCATTAATTCTAAACTATAAGAGACTTTTGGAATGATAAATTTGAAAATGTGGGGTGAGTCTGCCTTTAATTCTGAATGAAAGATTTTTTTAATTATAAGCTAACGTATTTAAAGAATCTGAAATAAACAGCAAAAATAAGATCAGAATCTTAGAAAGCTATAAACAGACTAAGGGTCCAGATAAAATTGAAATATTGGAAGTTTTACAATAACAATTTGGAATTAATTTAAAGTACAAGTAATACTTCTTGTGGAAAATAGAACCAGTTTTGGTTTTCACAAGACACAACACAGATAATGTATTGTATTGCAAAAAGTTGACACTAGAAGGGACTAAAGATGTTAGGCAGAAGAAAGATATAGAGGCCTGAAAGATGGTGCAAAACGTATAGTAATAAAAATGATGAAGGAGATTTTCAAAGAATGGAATCAGAAAACAGTAACCACATTACTATGTGAAGTCTGTTTTTATGGATAGACTATACCCCCAAAATATTATTGAACAAATGTCAGATATAGAACAAATTTTATCTGACAAAGTAGAGGTGGTATCAGCAATGAACTGATAAATGAAAGGCCAAGAGAATGATTTAGAAAAAGGTGTTTCATTGGATTTACAAAAGAAACTGTTTAAGATTTTAAAATTTAAAAAGGAAATGCAAACAACAAACCAAGAAAGTAACCTGGATATTTTTTTTTCCTTCTGGATTTACAAAAGAGGTTTAGTAAAGCCTGGAAAGGTTCTGTGTAATGGGACAAAGAAGAAATGAAGAGAAATCAAATTCTATGAAAATATTTGAATGAACTAAAGATTATGAATATAACATTGGTTTCTTTGATCAAAGTTAAGATATGTTGTTACATCTGGAAAGCTTTTATGGAATTTCTGTTGACATCAGGACTAAAAACATGATGTTTTATGAATTTGTTTGTAGATAATAGCTGGGTTATGGGATGAGTAGATAAATGTTACAATGTTACAATGTTTGTAACTTTAGAGAGGTGAAGAGTTTCTACATTTGATTATACTTCTGATGAAGGTTGGAAGAAAGACAGAGAGAGAGAGAGAGAGAGAGAGAGAGAGAGAGAGAGAGAGAGAGAGAGAGAATGTTCTTCTATCTTTACTCACTTTTACTTTTTTCTTTCTTTTACCTTGTAGTATTCTGTATTCTCTTTCACTCTTGAACTTTAATTTGTATTAGAGTTTATTATTGTATTATTGTATTGTATTCTTAGAGTTTACTATCATAAATAAAATTCTTAATAAACATTGTTCACAAAACATAAGCAGAGAAATCAAGCCGCCCTGAGTCTTCGGAGAAGGGCGTGATATAAATGGAATTAAAATTAAAAAAAAAATTAAGAGACTAGATGATAGCACTCAATATATCAATTGTTGTGTTTGTGAATGCTAGTATTGATTATTGAACTGTGATTGAAGAAGAAGAAAGCCTAAAAGGTGAAAAATTAAAGTTAATCCTCTATTGCTTTGAAATAATTGCTATCAGTCAATAGGAAAGTGCCTGTTAGATATCCTATGCTCAATTAAATATTGCAATATGAAAATCCTAAAATAAACTGAAATCATTTGTACAGACTCATGTTTGATGATGATGATGATGACAATAACGATAATGATAACAACAACAAGAACAACAATAATAATAATGTTGGAAGGGAACTTGGAGGACATTTAGTCCAACCCCCTTGCTCCTCCTTTTCCTCTTTCTATTCCTCCTCCTCCTCCTCCCTCTAAAGGGTAAAGGGTAAAGGTTCCCCCGCACATGGGTGCTAGTCGTTTCCGACTCTAGGGGCCGGTGCTCATCTCCGTTTCAAAGCTGAAGAGCCAGCGCTTGTCCGAGGACGTCTCCGTGGTCATGTGGCCGGCATGACTAGATGCCAAAGGTGCACGGAACGCTGTTACCTTCCCACCGTAGTGGTCCCTATTTTTCTACTTGCATTTTACATGCTTTCAAACTGCTAGGTTGGCAGAAGCTGGGACGAGTAACAGGTGCTCACTCTGTTATGTGGCACTCAGGATTCGACCCGCCAAACTGCTGACCTTCTGATCGACAAGCTCAGCGTCCTAACCCAGATCACTAAACAACATGGCACCCAGGGCTTGTAGGTTCAAACACATCAAATTTCCTTTGGATAAGATGTCTATTTTTTGTGCAAATGTATTAGCTCCTACACATATCCACATTGTAGACTGTATTATATACTGCATTTCTTATACAAACCACCATGTCTTATGACATCGTCATGCAAATAATACAAATAATTGTGTCATGACCAATGCAAATTACATCATTTACTCATGTGACCACATTTACTGTTTTGCCTACTACAGATGCCCATGGCTTGTGTGTGTTGGGGGCTATTTATTTATTTAGGTCCAATTTTAAAGCCAAATCAAATGCTGAAACTCAATGGGGCTGACTATATAGTAACTTTCCTATTGCCAATTTATACTCCCCTTTCTGTGTCTTCTGCTTTTCTTTCACTTCAGCCTTGTTCTCCATTCATTATCCTGTCCCCTTTCCTGCAATACAACCAAGAGGACCAAACAAAACACAGACAACAGCTCCATGTTTATTTGTCAGTACTGATCTCACAGAACAAATGACTTTCTCTGCCCCTGCCTAACTTTTCCCACAAAAATTACATAAAAGTACCTTCCATAGAACAACATAAAAATACTGATGGAAGAGATGAAAAGGAGTGCAAGGGCCATTGAGAATATTATCAAGAAGGTCCTGCCCTCACCCATTCTTATCAGTATAGCCGCACACGCACACACACATACACACACACCTCTACAGCTCCTCATTGTGGAAAAAAGCTGAATCAATGAATCTCAGTGAAAAGAGGCTTGTTGACTGTGGAGTCTCTACATATCCATCAAACTCAGTCGTTGTGATGGAGGTTATCCAAATACCTCCACTTCCAAATTTCTTTCTTTTTTCCTCTGGTCCCTTTGTGCTGTTTATGACATGCAATTCTTCCCTTAATACCAACAACAGAAGCTGCCAAAAGAAAGTCGGAGTGATGAAGTCCTCTTTGTCTAGCAGAAGAGGAGTAAGGTATCTATTTCTGAAGCAAATATTTTGGTTTTCTGCCAGTATCCCTTTGCAGAAAGAATTAGAAAATCATTCAAAAGTTTCTCTGTTCATAAAATCCATCCCAACCATAAAGAAAAAGTCTAGGGAAATTATAATTACATGTGTTTCATTATAGGATTGGTCCTACCAGAACAGGGAGCCACCAGCCTGTGGAGTTACAGTAATCCAGTATGACTTGAGTCACTTCCTTGGAAAGGTGACACTCCCCAATGAACAGTTTAAATTACATCTTCCTTTGCCTGATGATGAAGGATTTCTGAAAGTGACAAAAAACCCCAGCTAAATTTCCCTTGTGTGGGAGAAGTAGCAAAACCTGGAGGTGGAGTTAAAAGAGGGATCAGCCTAGAAGCACCATGTAGCCACAAGCAAACTAAGCCCATAATTCCCTTGAACTCTGTTGATCCTTATCTAACACCAAGCAGGTGCTGTTAGCTGAGAAGATTCCTGTCCATAGACATAATTAGCTGGACCTTCATTTGTGAGCCTGATCTTTCAGAGCCTGACATATTGTGCATTCATGATCAGATAGGAAGACATCAATCTCTTCTGCAGCCTATATGGAGGTATTGATTCAACTCTAATTTATCATCCATTCATTGTCATTTGGCAATTACAGAACACAGTTCACTAGGGTTTTTATAAAATGAACTGCTGCTGCAAACGGGTGACCATGATAAATAAAGAAGGAAACTACCCAAGAGAAACTGAAAAGCAGTGTTAATCCTATATGGGAATGGTCTGATTTTTTTGCTTCTTCTTTCTTTGTTTTGTGTATAGAAAGCCAACTTGAACTTTGGAATGAAAGAATGTGCTTTGGCACAGCCAAGCAAAACTCCAGGGAGATCTTGGGCGTATTATCAGGTTTCAGTCTAGAATGGATGTACTCAGCTCAGTTTTAAAGCCCTAGGAGACGAGGGACTTTGTAAGAATAACGCTGACCAATGAGTCACAATGATGACAGCAGGGCCATTGCAATTTCTGAAATGAGAAGGTAATGAATGCACACTCAGAAAAGCTTCTGCATCCCTTTAAATGTGACTCTGTGAGAGTAAGGCGAGCAAGTGATTAAATGGGGAGAGGAATGATAACACTACCATTTCCCTACAGCCCACAAGGGAAAGGAAACAAGAAAAAGTGAGTGTCGGCATTTGCAAGCAGAAGGATCACTTATGCATTTCAGACATATATTTCTCCCCTTGTGTCAGTGGAAGACAACACAAGGAGGAATTCTGCTGTTCCTGCTAAACCACGGGTGTCAAACTCTCCGTGTCACAATGTATCGTGACTTTTTTGCATTGCTAGAGCTAGGGTGGGTGCAGCTTCTGCATGATGTAGCTGGCCCACGGGCCGGCAGTTTGACACCCCTGAGCTAAACAGACTTCATTTTTCCTTTTGCAAACATGCAACAATACAATGCTTCCACCACCTGGAGAAATATAAACACAAGGAAATGGTTTTTTTTTTAAAAGCCTACTGCATAAAGTAGAGCAAAAGGTAGTATTTTTAACCTTAATAGCACTAAAATTTAGACATGCCTAATGACCTTATGTGATGTCACACAATACAATTAAACTGCTGCTGGAAACACATTTTTATGTGGTTTTTGTGAAAGCAGGCACAGCAATATCAGGACCAATGGTGTACTGGGGTGGAGAGACATTCCACCTGGATAGAGGCAATAAGTACAAAATACAGAATAACCGTTGAAAGGGACCTTGGAGGTCTTCTGGTCCAACCCTCTGCTGGGTTGGACTAGAAGTTTGTTTGCGTGTGTGTGTGTGTGTGTGTGTGTGTGTGTGTGTGTGCGTTCACATGAATATCAACTAGAAATGGTGGGCAAACAGCAGAAGTCCCATTCCAAGGAGGAGACCGCCTATTTATTTATTTCAAAACAAAACAAAACCTCCATCATAGACTTTGTAAAAGATCTATCTATCTATCTATCTATCTATCTATCTATCTATCTATCTATCTATCTATCTATCTATCTATCTATCTATCATCTAACATCATCAGACATAAAAATACATCTACATTAAAACAAGGGTAAATTAAAAACAAGATTAAAATCAAGGATACATGGGGAAGGAAGGGGCAGAGTGGGGGGAGGTGGGATCTGTTGTTACTTGATTAACCAACTCCACTGTGTTGTTCCCCCATCAAGGCCCCAAGCCAGCTCATAGATCCAGGTCTTAGGTCCTTGCAAAAGGTTAGGAGGGCTGGGGCCAACCTCACATCAGGAAGCAAGAGGTTCCAGAGGGCAGAGCATCAGCAGAGAAGACTCTTCTCCTCCTGGATCTCATCAACTAGAATAATCAGGCTGATAGGACCCACAGCAATCACACCTCCTCTGCTGGCATGAATGGGACCAGCCAATCCTTTGTAGATTTTCCTTTTGTTCTTTTACTTGGAGAATGATTTACTCTGCATCTGGGTTGGGTTTTCCCAAACTCTTAAAAGATATATTTTATGAAAGATTTTTAATAGGTTTTCTGAAATGTTTAACTGGACAAATTATAGAGCCAAATCATTCTTTGGGGGCATGTAAACGGAGAAATTAAGAGAGTTGAACATCACAAAAGCCTGGAATTTGAAAGTTCCTTTATTGTTTGAATGATGTTTTCACACTTCTTTCTGGTTCCACAACACTCGTTAAAACCATGTTGATTCGCATGAAATTACTTACTATTCCCTGTTACCTTTTCTCTAAAAGTCCCATCATTACTCTGTCATAAAGATAGGCAATAATAGGATCTCTTAAAAATACAGCAGCATCGCCATTCTCAATGTTTGAGACCTGTTCTTGCATCTGTCAATTTCTAAAGCAGTCAATCTTTTACTCATCTACTCCTAACTAAATCTTATTTAATTCTGTGAGCTTTCTCCTGGGTAAAATAAATCTGTAAAAATGTGGAATTGATACACATGTTAAAACAATAAATGTGGGACATCCCTCTAGTTATAGCGATTGGGATCCAAAAGTCTTGTGAGGAAAAGCAGAAGGCTGAGTTTGTGGGGAGAGGGATAGTGTTATAAAATGCTTGGGCCACCCTATTTCCATCATAGCTAGCCACTGAAGCAGTGTTTGGGTTTTTGCTTTTTTTTTTTTCCAGACATAGCAATTCATATGTGGACTTCAACAGAACTCCTCATATTGAATTCTGGGAGTTGAAGTCCACATAGATTAAAGTTGCCAGATGTCAGAATCCATTTATATCATATTCATAAATGTATGTTTAAAACATTATTCCATGGATTCTGCCATCTCCCGAAGAGAAGAGAAGAGAAGAGAAGAGAAGAGAAGAGAAGAGAAGAGAAGAGAAGAGAAGAGAAGAGAAGAGAAGAGAAGAGAAGAGAAGAGAATGGATGTGTATTGAACCGGTATTAGGCATTTCAAAGGAAAGGAGAAGCCTTTTGAACTGGGGAAACAAAAGGGAGGGCTAGCATCTGGCTTGTGTCACGGAAGAGAGCAATAAACATGAACGGTCCTAAGTTCCTTTTCCCCACGAGAGGGATGATACAAGAGAAAGGATGGGGGACTGACCAAATGGGGCTAAGGGGGGTTAAACCGGGAACTCTATATAAGGGTTAGTTCGTGGAATAATATTAAGTCCTGTCTCATTGCCTACAACCATGCATGTCATAGTAAAGATTCTTTTTGGAATAGACTTGACTCCAAGAATTTTGTCTTCCTAAGACGTGGTTTGGGGTGCGTCCTGACACCAGATTTGAAAACACTGCAACAGAGCAAAGATGAAAAAGCTTTGTTCTTGAATTTTCTTCTTTGCCTCTTCCCTCCTAATTCCCTTTTCCTTCTCAATCATGTATCTTGAAGTCACAGACTTATAGAGAGAGATTATCTTGTTTTTTAACAGGAGTATGCTGGCTCCAGATTTGATGAAAAAAAGCTGGGCACAAACACAGTAGGTGTTTAGCATCTTAAAGCATCCAAGGCTTTTCCCGTGAAAAGAAGGAAGCCCTGGAATCTGTGCAAACAAAATTGTTGAAAGCAATCCTTGCTGCACTCAGTGGAACAGTAAATGCCTGGTTAAAGCTTGAGACATGAATGCCTGCCACCCAGGTAAGGGCCTGGAGAAAGAGGATAAACTTCTGGCTGGAAATCCAAGCCTTCCAAGTCAGACTGACCTTTTTAGTTTTAATAGATATTTTTCCTTTTCCCTGGAAATAGGCCATACAGTGGAAGTTGGCATTATACAGGCTTTCTGTATCATTCCTATTTCTTCAGGATAGGACAGAGCCAATCAATCACTCAAAGAATAAGGGATATGGAGTTTCAGCCTGAAGTTAATAGGATGTCCAATACGGCAGAAATTGGATAAATACGGGCACTTGGGAACCAGCAAGATATCTACAAAATTTAACTTTCCCCAAGCAAAGAAAAATGTTTTTCGAAACCAGGTGTAACAACAGCTTAACTATCCACACTATTGCAAGGCAGATACTCCAAAACCCCATTACCTCATTGTGCCTGCTACATGGCAACAAGAAAATTGAAACCATATTGCTTGTACTATTACATTGTAAATTCTACAGAGATATCGGGTCTCTTTCTATTCTGCCCTTAATATGTAAATTTTCAGGAAGGCCAGAAAATTTCTATGTGAAACATCTCCTAGAAGATTTAAAACCTTTTATCACTTGTGCAGTAATTTTTGTCTTGCCACAAAGTAAATATGGCATAATAGGTTGCAGAAATGGTCACTTCTGTTTAATTTATCACTTAGGTTTAATGTATGCCAGCTATTTCATTTTTATATAATAAATGTTTTTTACTACTAATGTTTTAGATTTACACTTGCGCAGGTAATTAATGCATTGTAGGGTCATTGTGTCCTCTCTGAGATTGGCTGTTTTCTTGCAGACATTTCATTACCCAACTAGGTAACATCATCAGTGCTATCAATTAATGTCCTATGATGACAATGGATGTCACATTTAAATGTATTGTTTTATCTTTGCTATATTAGTATTTTATCTCATGTATTTGAGTCTAACAAAATTACAAAACTGTGCCTCTCTTATTTTGGCCATATCATGCAGAGGAATTTGCTGGAGAAAGCAATTATGTTTGGAAGAGTTAGCAGTAAAAAGAAGCCAGGCCACCAAAGAACACGATGGCTGGGCACCATCAAAGTTGATATCAACCAGAGCATAGAAAAACTCAAAGAAATAGTACAAGATTGAAAGAAGTGGAGAGACCTGACCCATAGAATTGCCAAGAGTCAATTGGCAATGGAATGGATAACATCATCATCATCATCATCATCATCATCATCATCATCATCGTTTGATTCTACTTTAGTGTTGTACTCTTTTAAAAAATAATGCTGGTTATTAATTACTTTGTTCCTTTTCCTTGCAGTCATGAGATCTTGGCCAAAATTTTAAAAGATGCTGATGGGCACTCTCTATATACCACCACAGCACCTTTATCTTTGGATCTAAAGTGCTGGCTAGCCCCTCCTTTTTTTACCATTTTCTAACCATTCTTGTTACCTCTCAGGCTAAGCAGTCAGAGCCAAATACTTTAATAGAGAGAGAAATTATTTATTTATTTGACTTAGACGCTGACTCCATAAAGTGTAAAGGACTGCTGCATGAGACAAGAAGGATGCATTTTGATTTCATTGCATGTGCATTTCAATGTCCATAAAAAAGATATTTCATATATACCGCACCATTCTGCTATTATTATTATTATTATTATTTTATTATTTATTTGATTTATATACCGCCCTTCTCCTTGGTAGGACTCAGGGCGGTTCACAGGGCACATATAAAAAACAAAAAACACTATACAAAAATTAAAAAGAATTAAACCCTTGCCCAATAAAACAGTAATACAGATTAAAAACAATTAAAAAACCCATAATCCCCATCAGGCCAGACCAGCTAATTCGAACAGATGGGTCTTCAGGCCCCGACGGAAAGTTCGAAGGTCTGGTGCCATCCGGAGCTCCACCGGCAACTGATTCCATAAAGCCGGGGCCCCCACAGAGAAGGCCCTCCCCCTGGGGGCCACCAGTCGACATTCCCTGACTGGCGGCACCCTGAGGAGGCCCTCTCTGTGGGAACGCACAGGGCGGAGGGGAGTCGATGCCGGCAGCAGGTGGTCCCTGAGGTAACCCGGACCCATGCCATGTAGGGCCTTAAAGATCGTAACCAACACCTTGAACCTCACCCGAAAGACAACTGGTAACCAATGCAGCTCGCGGAGCAAAGGTGTAACATGGGAGTACCGGGAAACTCCCAAGACAACTCTCGCGGCCGCATTCTGTACCAGTTGGAGCCTCCGGGTGGTCTTCAAGGGAAGCCCCATGTAGAGAGCATTACAGTAGTCAAGGCGAGAGGCCACGAGCGCATGAGTGACTGTACACAGGGCATCCCGGTTTAGATAGGGCCGCAACTGGCGCACCAGGCGAACCTGGGCGAAAGCCCCCCTAGTCACGGCCACTATATGCTCTTCCAAAGTAAGCCGCGAATCTAGAAGGACTCCCAAGTTGCGAGCCCTATCCACGGGGGGTAAGAGCTCACCCCCCATAGAAAGAGATGGAACATTTTGAATGTCCCGGGATGCCGGAATGCACAGCCACTCAGTCTTGTCAGGGTTGAGCTGAAGTCTGTTCCTCCCCATCCAGACCCGAACCGCCTCCAGGCAACGGGACATCACGGCGAGGGCATCACTGGGGTGGTTTGGGGTCGAAAAGAAAAGTTGGGTATCATCGGCATACTGATGATACCCAACTCCAAAACCACGAATGATCTCACCCAGCGGTTTCATATAGATGTTGAACAGGAGAGGCGAGAGAACCGACCCCTGAGGAACTCCACAAACGAGAGACCTAGGGGCCGATCTCTGCCCCCCTGCCAACACCGACTCCGAGCGTCCCAGGAGATAGGAGGAGAACCACTGAAGAACTGTGCCTCCCACTCCCAATCCCCTGAGACGCCGCAGCAAGATACCATGGTCGATGGTATCGAAAGCCGCTGAGAGGTCTAATAGGACTAGGATAGAGGAATGTCCCCTATCCCGCGCCCTCCAGAGATCATTCACCAGAGCGACCAATGCCGTCTCCGTGCTGTACCCGGGCCTGAAACCCGATTGGTAGGGGTCCAGATAATCCGCTTCATCCAGGACCAGAGGGAGCTGATGCGCCACCACACTCTCAACAACCTTCGCAAGAAAGCGAAGGTTGGAGACTGGACGAAAGTTGTTCAAAACGGCTGGGTCCAGGACAGGCTTCTTGAGGAGAGGTCTCACCACCGCCTCCTTCAAGACGGCGGGAAAATAACCCTCACTCAAAGAAGCAGATATAACCGCCTGGAACCAGCCTCGTGTCCTCTCCCTAGCTGCATAAACCAGCCAGGAAGGGCACGGGTCCAACAAACATGTGGAGGAGCTCATGAAAGTAAATGTTCCTGAACTTTTGTTTGTGCTGCAACTGCTTTAAAAGAGCTTCAACCTGCTCCACTATGAGATTAAGAGCACTGCCTTAGAAGCCCTCTTCTCAGATTTTTTTCCTTTCTTTTTTACAACTATTAGACTTGACTGACCTGCGATGTCCTTCATGAGCACTTGTAATGCTATGTGGGAAAGACCTTGGGAGACAGGGCCAAGAGATGCTGCCAAGGGAATGGTCAAATAAGAGACAGTACAGCTCCCTATTTGATTAAGCTGTAAAAGAGATAGCAGAAGAAATGTACTTTCAGTCTTGCAAAATCATGTTAATGTAGCCTTAGAATAAAGTAGAATTAGCTCACTGCCTATGGAGGTTTTCAGCCATCCAGGTCATAGTTATCCCACCTTTTTTCAAGAGGTGACTGGAACTTTCTTTGTTTTTCTTTGAAGACTAGTGCAGATGTGTGTGGAGCCTTCTTTCAAACCAGCGGTCCTCTCTGTCCAAAACATGGGCTTTGCTGTCTTTGAAAAAGGATCAAAGAGGCCATCTATGTCAAAATTGAACAGCCCTCTCTCAACAGAGGGGGAAAGATACAACATTATCTATCTCCAGTCTACAACATAGTCCTTTCAACAGTTTGAAGAAGCTCCACACACATTTGCACTACTCAGGTGACCCTCAGGACACAGATAAGCCTCCAGGTAACACTAACAATTTGCTAAAAGAATGCAAATGACCAGCTGTCTGCAAGGATTATACATCCTTCCATTCCTTACCATCCAGTCAGAGCTGAAGAAGCTTCTTGGATGAGAAAAATAAGGAAGTCTAGTTGCCTCATGAATTAGCTCATCTGCTCATGTTTCCTGCCTGGTCTTCCCAGTAAGGCTGACAGCAGTGCACTACAAAGATGTAGACATAACAATGTTCAGCACATTTTTCCCAGTGACGGAGATAATTGGGCATTAATTTCAAACAGTTTTGCAAGAGTTGTGGAAGATAGAAACACTGGAGAGTAGATGTTCCCTTAATTGTTGTTTCGAAAAGCTGAATAATAATAATAATCATAAAAAAAGTATTTATTGGAGACTTAAAACTTGCAGGTAGCTTTTTTCTGGGGAGGGCATTTAAGAAAAGAAAGACAAACATTCTGAGATGAGGGCTTTGAAGGGAAGCAATGGAGAGAAGCTCAAAATGGCACCAGACCTCTGAACTTTCTGTCGGGGCCTGAAGACCCACCTGTTTGAAATAGCTGGTCTGGCCTGATGGGGGATTATGGGTTTTTAATTGTTTTTTAAATTTGTATTACTGTTTTGGCATGGGTTTAATCTTTTTTTAATTTTTGTATTGTCTTTTTTATATATGCCCTGTGAACCGCCCTGAGTCCCTACCAAGGAGAAGGGCGGTATATAAATCAAATAAACTATAACTATAACTATAACTATAAAAGAAACCCACTATTTCACTATGAATATAATCAGGAAGTTCTATAGGACATCATTAAATAACATCTAGGTAAAAGCTTGCGTTTGGAGAAAACCCAATTCAGATCAGCAGTCAATATTGAAAATGCAATCCATACCTACTTCTGGAACCCACCCAATTTCTGGCAAGGCCTCTGTTCAGAATAAATACAACTGATTTTTTTTAAATGGATCTTTGTTAAAGGCCGTTTTTAGTACTATTAAAAACAGATCAATATTTGCTGAATAAAAAGCATTCAACCCTTGAGGGAAAAGATAGTTTACCTTGCTGAAAGAGAGGAAATCACCTTGGACAAGCTACAAAAATATGCATTCCTTTGGATTTGTAGAGTTAAATTTCAGGCCTTTAAAAATAATTTAACTATTCAGTAGACTGGGACTAACAGGAATTAAAGCCTTAAAGGTTTAGGAATGTTATCCCAACTCAGATAGCAAGATGGGGTCTCACAGCTATGTCATTTCCTCTCTGTGGTCTTCTTCAAAATGCTATAAAATACATTTACAGCCAGAGAATCAATATGCATCACTTGCCATTAATTTGAAAATTCATCCTTGCAAGGAAAGGATGTCTGGAAATTCCAGGTTAACTGGAAATGTAAAAAAAAACAAAAACCCAGCAACAAGCAAAATCATACAGCTTATTTTTTGTGAAAGTTTGAGTGGGGGGGGAAGCTCAGTGAAGGAACTCATGAAGTTGGAGAAGTTCAGCAAAAATATTTGGATCATTCAGTTATAGGCAGGAGAATGGAAAACTAAAATGAGGCCAGGAGATCAAAAATCAACTATAAGCTATTTTTGTTCTGTACCAGCCTGCTACCGGCCCTGCAGAAAAGGCAGGGACAACCCCTTTTACAAGAAGGCAAGAGGCTGGAATTAAGCCTGCCAAATTTATTGATACAAAAACAAACAAGACACGAACCAAGAAACAGGAGCTTTTCAAGTGGTTGCCTTCAGCAAACCAGCCCTCCCACGCATTCTCCTTTTATACAGTTTAGGGCGTGGCTTCTCTCTGCCTCCTTCTGAGGTGCCCTATTGCCTTCCTCTGTTTACTCCTGATTGACTGCCTCCTGCATCGGGCATCCTTGAACAGGGCCAGCTGTGGGTCATCTTCATCCACGCTGTCAGGCTCACACAGCTGGGTCTCCGTTGTGACCAGGTGGGAGGGGCATGGCTGAGGGCTCTCATCAGCAAGCTCTTCAACACCCCCCTCCTCCTCTGAGTCATCCGACCCAACTGCCGAACCCACAGGCTGACCCTGAATCACAACAATTTTGCTTTTGTTTTCCAGGGAGAAGAGACAGCAAAGAAACGATAAGCTTTGCTTCATCCATCAAGTAGAGAAGTCTATTTCCTTTCCCTTTTCTTCTCTTCCCTTCCCTTCCCTTCATACCTATATAAATTTGAGAAGCTACAAGAAACTACTTTCTTTTTTAATGGATGCAACATCAGGTTATTTTTTTTTAGATATCTGGGCACATAGATAAGAACAATTTTCAATTATTCACCCTTGCCAGTTAACAAATAAGAGGTGTCATGATATCAATCCATAAAATACACCATCCATAAAATACTTTGTCTGTTTCTGTGAAAGATTTTAGGCTCTGGATCCTCTAATCTGCATTTTATAACTTTAGCTGCTAATCTCTCTTTTATGACCTTAATCTTGGACTTTAATTGGAAAAAAAAAGAAAGTAGAAAATTAGAAGTATTCTTAGATGACTTAATAAAACAATTCCATCAAGGGTCACAGCATCTACTTTGTTCTTCATGACCCTGAATTTCTAATTCTTTAAGTGATAATAAGATGGAACCCTTTGGACATTTTGAGCTGCTGTTGTCGCAAGAAAGGCCAGGAGATACTTGATGACAATTTAAGATATAATAACCAGAAAATGATCATAGATTTCACACCTTGCTTTTCTGCTGCAGCCTTTTGATGCAGTGGCAACGCCTCTCTTTAATTACATTTTTCCCCTTTCTGTTCTGATCTTCCAGTGGCAGCCTAGAGTTGACAATAAATAAATAAGAAGCAATTTTCACTTTGGAACTAGCAAAACAGGAACACACAAACAAAACTAGATGCAGTCAACACCGCTGTCTTCTCCAAGCACACATTGCTTTGCTACTCTGGTTATGCAGGTGTGGAAAAGAAGTGCAAAGTTCACCAATGTTATGAACTTTGAGGGGGTGGTTGAATTTTAACTGGATGAAATCTCAGCAGGGCCTGTGTGGAATTCTTTTTTTGCAAGTTCATAGACAAACATAGAGAAAAATGCATTGATCACTCTTTGAATATTGCAGAGATTTTAGAGGACCCAGAGACAAGGAGGCTGCTCCAGCAGGTTCAGTCTAAGAATCTGCTAACTTAAAAGGCCTGTTTTTAAGTATATTGAATGCTTTTATCAGGAGTAGCTGCTGGGGGATGGAAAAAAAATCAGGATGGTGGCCAAAATCATGTGATCAAAGCTCCACCATAAGTCAAGACATATTTTGACTTATTTATTTTTCCCTCTCTGCAAATGCCTCTGGACTTCATTATAAGTGGAGGAAGGTGCTGCCTTTTCCAATAGTTATCTAAGCAAATGTCACCACAGTAGTTTAAGCTACTTGGATGTTCTCTCTATCCTAGGGTTATTGAACATATGTATTCTTTGTCATTGGATAAGTAGCTCCCCATCTGAGTATCCTCGTGCAGTAGCATGAAATTCTAGTAATTATAATTCAAAGTTATCAGACCATGCAATTGTATAGAAAGCTGCCATAAAATGACACTGATCGGTTTGCTGAAGCTATAGAGAATAAGTACTAATCCTGAAATGCTCCACTTATATATTATTATTTAAAATTGTTTAACATATTTAGGTTTGTTTTCTTGCATCCAATTCTCAGAGACAACCTAGACAAATTCCTGCAGTTTTCTTGGCAAGTTTTTTCAGAAGTGGTTTGTCATTGCCTCCTTCCTTGGGCTGAGAGAAAGTGATTGGCCCAAGGTCACCCAGATGGCTTTGTGTCTGAGGCAGGACTGGAACTCATTCTCTCATGGCTTCTGGCCACTACATCAAACTGTCACTCTTAGTTTTAATAGTCACTGTTAATTCACTCTAAGAAACCTTTATTTTATGGACTTTGATTTATCATATATAGATACAACTTTCAAAAAATGCCCATGCATAATATGCTTCAGCATGCCCATCTGACATTTTATAAATGAGTAAAATGCATAAAGTATAATGTTCTTAAATTGCTTTTCCATTTTATATATTGCTGAAGTATATAAAATATGCAAAATATGCATGTGAAAAATCCAATTTGGAATTAATGTATATCCATTTTGTCTTATTAGTCTCTTAAATCAAGATTTTACTGTTCCATAAGATGGTCAGTATAATCTGATTAGAATAATGCTAAGAACAGTGGAACTATGCAGTTATTATCCAGAGAAGTATAGCTGACCTATACTCAATGATTCAAGGAGAGGCAGGGCAGCGATTTGTCATGAATTTAAGAGGCATTGGATTCAATGATCCCATCTAACTCCATGATGATGATTGTGACTTGGATTTAGACTGCAGTAACCAGAAATGAGAGTACAGTGTGAACACAAACATACTTATATACAGGAGTACAAAGAAGATGCTGAGGCCCTAGAAAGAGTGCAGAGAAGAGCTACAAAGATGATTAGGGATCTGGTGACAAAATCATATGTTGAATGGCCGAGGGAACTAGGCATGTTTACTCTAACAAAAAGAAGGCTTAGGGAAGACATAATAGCTGTCTTCTAATTGTTGAAGGGTTGCCACAGGGAAGACAGGGTCTTTATTCTCTATAGCATCTGAGTGCTTGACAAGAAGCAATGGATGGATGTTCACCAGGGAGTGGTTCTACCTGGAAGTAAGGAGGAATTTCCTGATAGCAAGGACTATTGATCAATGGAACTGTTTGTCTTCTGGAGTTGTGGGTGCTTCACTCCTGGAATGAAGATAAGTCCATTGTGGTTATGTTTTATTTTCTCAGTGTGGTTTGTATATCTAAATTTTTTAGATTTTTTTATCTTTAATGATGACTTTTTATATTTTTATAATGATTGTTTTTATATATTTGTTGTTTCCACTGATTGTTGCATGCTACCAGAGTCACTTTGTGAGATGGTCATCCATATAAATATGATAGATAATAGATGATATTATGACAGATAGATGATAGATAGATAGATAGATGATTGATGGAGGGATAGACAGATAGATTGATTAGATAGACAGACAGACAGACAGAATTCCAATCAGGCAGCCATGTGATTTTCGTGTGTACTCTACTTCACAGTCTCAACTCTCCAGATTTTCCATCCTTCAGAGATGATCCCTTCTTCTGTTTGATGGTATCTTTACTTTCTTTATTTAAATGTAGTATTAATATAAGAAATGGAGTTTTAAGTTACATTTCAGCCTAGAAAGAGAAAATGTCATTATTTAGTCCTTTCAGGTCCTGCACCTTTAAATAAATATCTTCCTGTTTGTAAGTTTAGACCACTTTATATCTCCCTTTTGGCCTTGGTCTGACTATTAGTGAATATTTTCACATTCAATAGCTTGTCTTCAGTCTCTTTTCTTGCAGCAACTAATAATACATGGCTACAGGAACATGGTGGCTCCGTGAGTTAGGACGCTGAGCTTGTTGATCAGAAGGTTGGCAGTTTGGCGGGTCGAATCCCAAGTGCCGTGTAGCAGAGTGAGCTCCTGTTACTTGTCCCAGCTTCTGCCAACCTAGCAGTTCGAAAGCATGTAAAAATGCAAGTAGAAAAATAGGGACCACTATGGTGGGAAGGTAACAGCGTTCCATGCGCCTTTGGCATCTAGTCATGCCGGCCACATGACCACGGAGACGTTCTCGGACTAGTGCTGGCTCTTTGGCTTTGAAACAGAGATGAGCAATGGCCCCTAGAGTCGGAAACGACTAGCACACATGTGTGGGGAAACCTTTACCTTTACCTTTACAGGAATTGGGTCTGGCTAGTCTAAGGAAAAGAAGAAATAGGGGAGACATGATAGTAGTGTTCCAGTATCTGAGGGGCTGCCACAAGGCAGAGGGGGGGCAGGTTGTTCACCAAAGCACCAGATGGAAGGACGAGAAACAATGGTTGGAAACTGACCAAAGAGAGAAATTTCCTGACAGTGAGGACAATCAACCAGTTGAACAGCTTACCCCCAGAAATTGTGGTCACTCCATCACTGGAGATTTTTAAGAAGAGACTGGACAACTACCTGTCTGAGTTGATATAGTTTCTCCTGCTCAAGCAGGGGGCTGGACTAGAAGACCTCCGAGGTCCTTCCAACTCTGTTATTCTATTCTATTCTATTCTATTCTATTCCATATAAGTCCAAGTGCAATTGTTATCATGGTGAATCCTTGATTCTTCAGATTGAGCAGGATCTATAGTATCTTCTCTAGGAGACATCTCCCAGGCTTGCTCATCATATCTGGAACCTCTTCTATGCAGATATGCCCTTTTCCTTTCCTTTCCTCCAAGATGTCACCACATCTCTACCTAGCTTTTTTCTTAATCCATCCATCCTCTTCTATTCTACTTCATTTTATCTCTTCCCCATTTTGAGGTATAAAAAGGAAAGGTAACAAACAGAAAACAGGTTCATGTGTACAACTCTTTGTGGGCCTGCTTACTACTTGTTATTGCTGACGGCAGCAGTGGGGGTAAGGGGGTGAGCTTTGATTGATGTTTTCAGTAACTACGAAGTTCTTTCATTAACGTTTCTAATAGATTAAGAACAAAGCAAGCAATGAATCAGGAGTGTACAGCCCTATAAGAACAGGTCTAAAGCTGTCAAGGACACTGACTTGAACTTTGGTGATTTGGAAACTCATTATAATAGGAAAACCACACCTCCAGAATATTTAGATGAGCATTAACAATATTGTACTAAGAAATTAAGGGATGTTACATGTTACATGCTAGAGTTGCTAAGCACATATACTACATCAGGGATCTGTTAAATGATTTTAACCAATGAAAGAACTTACTCCAAAACCAATATGGTTGGTATATAAAATAATTATCCACCTTTTTAAGCTGCTCCTATTTTAGCTGGTTGGCCAGTGAGGCACGCTCTCTACTTATCTATAGAAATAGTGATTTAATCTACCTTCGCAGCTTAGAGTTTGTTTGAGCAAGGCACACTGGACTATTGGATCTGCTGACATTTACAGCTAACACTACTGTCACAGAATGGTGACAGAATGGTGTTTCCCAATCTGGTTGAGAATGTGCTGGACTTCATTGCCAAACTTCACAAGAGACAAAAGTAACATTGGATGAAGAACATTAGATTGCATAAAGTTTCTCTAGAGATGAATTATTTCTTCTGTTCAGATCATGTTGAGTCATTGCATCTTCACAGCTAAGAATCCAGCTCCAGGATGTTCTGTCCTATTTCAGAAGATGAAAAAAACAACCATGATTAATTAGAAAGCCACCCCCCTTCCTCCCCACCAAAATTGTTATGAATAGGAAAGCAAATAGTGAAAATAAAATATCAAGTAGTGAAAGGAATGGACATACTGTACACCTGAAATAGGTTTTTGCTTTTGTAACAAAGGATGCCAGGGTTAGAGAACTCCTTCTAACACCATGCTATTCAAAGCACATCATGAGGGTAACAACATTACAATCATTTGTTAATGCTGTGAGTTCCGTGAGTCAATGGCATGAAATACAAAAAAGGAACAAGGGTACTTACTCATTGTCTCCTCTTCTGTTTATTTTGGTTCTTAAAATACTGAATAGAGCTATAAGACATGAGAGAATTGTGGAAGTAAGGGTTTAAAATACACAGATTGCTTTGTAACTATGTTCCAGATGGTACACACATTAGGGAGGATATCTCACAGTTGTATAAACAAGTCATTTCAGGAAAAGCCAACGTGACATGTAAGACAGGAATGGGCTTTCTAAAGATGGTCCTACTCTTTGTTCACATGTTCTGGAAAGCAAACTTTCAGATTGTTCTGAAACTTCAGCAAAAGCAGAGTGTGGCTGTACAGGTAGTAAATGGTGCCAGATACATACCACATGTAAGACAGTTTCTGCATGAGTTGCACTGGTTACTAGTATGTTTCCACAAGTAATTCAAGATGCTGGTGGTTACCTTTAAAGGCCTACATCAGGGGTCTTCAAACTTGGCCCTTTTACGACTTGTGGACTTCAACTCCCAGAATTCCTCAGTCAGGCTGGCTGAGAAATTCTAGGAGTTGAAATCCACAAGTCATAAAAGGACCACGTTTGAAGACCCCTGGCCTATATGACTCGGGACCAGGGTACCTGAGGGTTTGCCTTTTTTCCAGGAGGCTCTATCTATGCAACAGACTAAACAGATGGGAATACTGCAGATACCTTTAGTCAGAGTATTGGTTGGTGGGACTAGAAGATGAACGTTTTCTAGAGTGGCTCCTGCTCTATGGAACATCACCCTTTGGGAGATCAGAATGGCCGCAACCAACACTGTTAGCCTTTTTTAAGGCCCTAAAACCCTGGCTATATTCCCATGGCTGGGGTGTAGAATGTGTTAAAGGCCCCATTTCCTGGATGTATTGCTAACTAGCCAAGTATCTTGGCTACTATGCATATTTAATTTGGATGTTTCTAATTTTTTAATTGTTTTTAAAATGTGTTAGTATTTTAATTGTAATACATTTCTTGAGTTGTAAACCTCCCAAAGTCATTGACTCTATTTTTTTTAAAGGTGAAGCAAACATAAAGTATTCCAAAAATGAGATAGAAATTCTACAGTTTTCCAAGCAGGAGCTAAGCATTTAATACTGATTCATAACTATACGCAAATTGCCCATATTTAAATATAAATTGACACTTTAATTTATAACAAAGAAATGAGTCAGTGGAAGTAGGATTACTCAGTCCTTTTTTTTGTTCCAAAATTGCTTTCTTATAAACTGGATTTTTCTATTTTCAGTAAAATAAAGCTCTCTTTGGCTTCATTCTCTGTTAATTTCCTAATGTGACAAAATTAAGATTAATATGATCATCATAAATTAGATTATATATCGTCAACCACCTGCTTCTTGAATAGAGTAGGATTATCATCAAATCTTGAATTAGAAATGTAAGTTAAACCCTGAACTCTTCAAATCACCAATTCAAATGAAATGGGAAGTATTTTATATTAGGCTTTGGCCCTGCTTCACAGAAGAACCTATAGATTTTCTATTACTGGGATACCATCTTGAATAAAGGAAACGGTAGAGTCAAGGGTTCAAGTGAGATTGATGATGAAAACCATAATTACTTATTTATAGAATGACTCTCATTTGATCAATATAAATTGCCTCTATTTATTTTTTTAAAAAAGATAAAAAAACAAAAGACATTCCGAGAATAAGATAGAAAAATAAACTCTGAGATCCAAGTCTCATGACACCAAGGCTATCACATGGTCTCAAGGAACAGCAACCTCCCATTCACATTTTCCAACATCTGTTATTTAAAAGGATTCTGCTCCAAAAAAATTGGAGAAACCTGAGTTAATAGTCAACATGACTGCTAGCTTTATTCTTTGTGAAAAGAAGAAGCCGCTGAGTTCTAATAACGAGAGAAGCTTTTTTTAAATAAAAAGTTCTTTCTAAACTGATCAGAAAAGAGTTGTTAAACAGAAATAGTCACTGATCTGTGCTGATGCTTCCAAAGCCATCTGCTTTAATTAAAAAGCACACCAGACTGTGCCTTTTGAACCAGACAGTACTTAAACAATTGATACCCAGAAGAGCAAATAGTACAGAAGGTATCTAGACGCATAGTCACAGAAGAAAGTTACAAGGCTGTGGGATCAACAAAATCAGAGTGTGCTTTAACTTCACACTCAGAATGTACATTTCACTGGTCTTTAATTTGTTTTCTGATCCCATTTGTGTTAGTCTTATATTTTAAATTGTCCATATCTATTCTACTTCCAATTCATCTTTTCTTTTCTTTCCTGAAATATCATTTTGCTCCTTTGTAATTGTGCTAATTGTTTAATGTGTTTGGTTTGTGGTGAGCCTGCTTGACCAATTGCAAAAATAATCTGTATGAAAATATATACAGGTAGTCCTTGACTTACAACAGTTCATTTAGTGACTCTACAAAGTTACAAAGGGACTGAAAAAAATTGACATAACCATTTTTCATACACTTAAGAACATTGCAGCATTTCCATGGTTATGTGATTAAAATTTGGATGCTTGGCAATGGGTTCATACATATGACGTTTGCAGTGTCCCGGGGTCATATGATCACCTTATGTGACCTTCTGACAAGCAAAGTCAATGGGGAAGGCAGATTTTCTTAACAACCATGTTACTAACTTAACAACTGATTCACTTAACAACTGTGGCAAGAAAGGTCATAAAATGGGGCAAAATTCACTTAACAAATGTCTCACTTAGCAACAAAACTGTTGGGCTCAATTGTGGTCATAAGTCAAAGATTACTTGTACAGAAAGTAAAAGTGTCAAAAACCCTTCACAAATAAATCCATAGTATAATTTATTTACAAAGCATGCCTAATCAGGGTACAGACTATTTTTGGTCATAATTTCAGTTGTTTCAGGATAAACTCAAGGAAGTTGTCTAAGGGAGTTTTGGTGTTACTTCTAGATTGGCATCATATCTTTGCATTCTCCTGCCATAATTTCCTCCAGGTGAGCTAAGTCAATTTCCTTCAGTTCAGTTAATGACCCAACATAATTACAAAAATTACAGTTTCAGCTTGAAAGCCTGGAGTTCTGTGGAGCTTGAGGTAGAGCATTGTTAAATTCACCATGCCTCTCAGCTTGTAGGCTCCTGTACATCCCCACAACTAGGGAACTGTTGCAGTGTCATGCTTTCTCTCAAGTCCTTTAACTGCTTAAGAAAGCAAGATTCATATGGATTTTCTTGAATGAGCTTTAATGGCAACTATTTCTGTTTGGAGTACAGAAATTTGAGAACTGAGATAGGAACCCTCCAGCTCTCCTTTATTAGTGAGTTCATTAAGGAGGAGTTTCTTCTGAATTGCTTTTTCCCAGGCTGTTTGCATGACAGGCTAAGAATTCATTTCTTTGATAAGCCCATTACAACTTCTACCATCTGCTAATTGATTGTCTCTAGAGATACTCAGAGCAAAAACTCTCACAGTATTCTTGCATTCTTATGCCTGGTATGTAACACCTCCACTTAGTAGGTTAGGCATATTATAATGTTAGATAATGTACAATTCAAATGGCATTTATGGCAAAGAGGCAATACTGTGAGCACTTAATAGCACTAATCTCTTCACCTATATCAAAATTTGAAATTCAAACACATGCAAACATTATGCACCCAACCTCTATTACATTTGAGAAATGATTTGGTTTGCACAATGAACAATGCTAACAAAGACAAGTCAGCTTTTCAGTTCCCATATTTTTACTTATCCAACGCAAGAAATATGCATTCTGCTAAAAATGGAATAAATTAAAGGGTGAATGGCAAGATGGAGAAGCAGGACTGAAGCTCCTGAGAGGGGAAAAATGATCAGAGAATATAGATGAGCAGTGAGGTCTGCAGGGAGGGGTCAGAATCATCAAAAAGACAGAAAGAGCATCACAATGAAAACTTTGCGACCTTTGGAAAAGTCAAGGTCACACACAGGTCACATACTTCAAAAGGGCTGGGGCTTGTATGGTAATCAGTATCCCTCAGACTGATGATTTTGACTTTCTTCTCCCTATGGGTACCCCTTGCTGATTAATTTAAATCTTCATATCCTTTTACATATATGTCTTTCAGCTGATTTGCCAAAAATGCCAACACAGTGCTAGGCTGCATTAACAGAGAGATAAATTCAAGATCACATGAAGTGTTAATACCACTTTACAATGCCTTGCTAAGACCACACTTGGAATACTGCATCCATCTTTGACCACCATGATGTAAAAAAGATGTTGAGACTCTAGAAAGAGTGCAGAGAAGAAGAACAAAGATGATTAGGGGACTGGAGGCTAAAACATATAAGGAACGTTTGCTGGAATTGGGTATGTCTAGTTTAATGAAAAGAAGGACTAGGGGTAACATGATAGGAGACATTGAGTGCAGTGCTACAAGGTTTAGTTCTAAATCCTCTACTCTTCACTGTTTCATGAATGACATTGACAAAGGGTTGGAGGAAATGCTTATCAAAATTGCAGTTGACATAAAATTTGGTGAGGTACTCAGCACCTTAGGACATGTATATAAAATTCCAGGCATGCAATATGATGAGACAGTTATTTGTCCAACTTCTATACTGTATTGGAAGTCTTTATTGGGCTCTTCTCCAGGAAGAAACCAGTAGGGAGTGGGATAGCACATGTGGTACAAGCAGTGTTGTAGGGCAGAGGGAAGCATGTTGTGCTGCCAGACCTTGACAGTGATTTTATTAATGAACAGCTTGTTTTTCATTCACTCTTCAAGTCTTCGGAAGATCAGTTAGGCATGTAAAATTTGCATAATATTGTATGGAAATGTAAATTGTATCTCTCCAAAGGTAAACACTGGCTTCTGACAAAAAAAAGTCATAAATCATAGCCATGTGACAGCAGGATGCTGCAGTCATACATGTGGTCCCATTTCCAAGCAATAGTAATAACACTTAGATTTATATACCCCTTCACAGTGCTTTACAGCCCTTTCTAAGCGGTTTACAGAGTCAGCATATTGTGCCCCAAACAATCTACGTCCTCATTTTACTGATCTCAGAAGGATGGAAAGCTGAGTCAACCATGAGCCAGTGGAAATTGAAGTGCCAAACTGCTGGCAGTCAGCAGTCAGCAGAATTAGCCTGCAGTATTGCATTCTAAACACTGTGCCACCATAGCTCCCAAAATGTGATCCCATGTCCACAGGGAGAAAGTTGGCCATCAGAACTTTTAATCCAAGGTCATAAATACTTTTTGGGGGGGTCTATCAAAACTTCTAACAGTCACGAAGCAAACGGTCATAAGTCAAGGACTACCTGTGTAAACAGCCTGCCCCTCCCCACGCATACAGACACATCAGTGTTGCTCTGATACAGGGGATCAGGCTACATATACTTATATGTTTGGTAGATACACATACTCCTCAACTTACAATAGTTCATTTAGTGACCTTTTAAAGTTACAATGGGACTCAAAAAAGTGACTTATGACCATTTTTCCCACTTATAACTGTTGTGGCAACCCCTTGGTCACGTGATCAAGATTCAGACGCTTGGCAACTAACTCATATTTATGACAATCGGAGTGTCCTGGGGTCACGTGATCACCTTTTGCAATCTTCTGACAAGCAAAGTCAATGGGGAAGCCAGATTCACTTAACAACCATGTTACTAATTTAAGGACTGCAGTGGCAAGAAAGGTCATAAAATGGGGCAAACCTCACTTTACAACTGCCTCATTTAGCAACAGACATTTTGGGCTCAACTGTGGTTGTAAGTCTAGCACTACCTGTATCAAAAGTGCAAGAGTTAGTCTAGCAACAGACAGCTATGCCATTAAGATATTTTAGCTTATCCTGGAAAGCAAAACATCTTAATATTCACTTTTATAATAAATCTGCTAATATCTGAAGAAAACCTGTCTACCCTTTGGAGTCCTGTCAGTCGACCTTTACAATGTGAGCGTGTTACGTCTCAGTTTTTCTATATAGTGTTAAAGATACATATCACCCAGCTACAATTTCCTCATTATCTCTCACTAGTGTACAAAATAATTTCAGCTCTTGCTGACACCAAATGACATGCTTCAAACAAATAGAAGATGTTGGAACATAAGGCTGACAGTTACAGTGACAAAGTACCCCTTTGTGGTGATGCATGGCATTTTCTTTCTAATCAGAAAGAAGTTGCTTTGATCTCAGCAAGGGACTTTTCACTGCCTGACAGAAAACACAAAGGCTCCAAATGTAGATGTTCAAAACTCAAATAATGATATTTGGACATCAAACATTCATGAAAGATTACTAAGAAGTCAGGCTTGATAACTCCCTTCTCAGAAAGGATGATGGTAACTGTTTTAAAACGACTGTCTCTTTCAACACTTCCTCTTCCTTATTGTCAGAACTGTAAAGGAAAAATAAAAATGCATATTACAGATTGAATCAGTTTATTTACTTTTTTTTCCAATTCAGGGGAAGAAATGTTAGGCTATTTGGAATCGATCAACAGGATAGCCCAGAATAATATAGACCAGGGGTAGGCAACCTTGGCTCTTTCATGACTCATGGACTTAAACTCCCAGAATTCCTGAGCCAGCCATGCTGGTCTGCTGAGAAAAACACTTGAGAGAAAATATTCCACCTATGCTGTCCTATGGGAGATGTAGTTGGATAGGTGCTTGGAATATTGCTGATTTTTCCATTTTAAACTCCACTTAGAAGGATTAGAAGGAATTCTAGAGAACATAAGGTAAAGGTAAAGTTTCCCCCGCACATGCATGCTAGTTGTTTCCAACTCTAGGGGCCGGTGCTCATCTCCGTTTCAAAGCCAAAGAGCCAGCGTTTGTCCGAGGACGTCTCCGTGGTCATGTGGCCGGCATGACTAGACGCCAAAGGCACACGGAACGCTGTTACCTTCCCACCGTAGTGGTCCCTATTTTTCTACTTGCATTTTTACATGCTTTTGAACTGCTAGGTTGGCAGAAGCTGGGATGAGTAACAGGCGCTCACTCTGTTACGCGGCACTCGGGATTCGACCTGCCAAACTGCCGACCTTCTGATCGACAAGCTCAGCATCCTAACCCACTGAGCCACCATGTCCCTAGAGAACATACTTTGCCTTTTTTTCCCCTTCCACGTCAATATCAACATATTGCACTGCAATGTCCCTTCGTTATAGTTGCACACTGTTTTCATTGGTTTGTAATGCACATTGGTTTCAATCATATATATATATAGTCAGAGAAGAATCAGTAATTGTCTCTGCTTCAAATCTTAGGATATTCTGAAGGAGTATGATGGAATAAAAACCCAATATCTCTAAAGTCTGTTCATAATAAACAACCACAACAAATACAGATGGAATAACAATACCATTATCTTGTTGCCTTCCTACAAAATAATTAAAAATCATCTATAGTAATATAATACTTCTTCCGGAATTACCTAGTCAGTGATTTGCTTATTTCAATTACTGCAGTACAAGCAGCCTCTGAAGAACAAGAGAGAGAAAAAACCCCAATTAATAACCTTGTACTTTTTTCCCCTATCTCAAGCTGTTTTTCCTTTTTGTTTCTTGTGGATGTTAGCAGGAACAGGATGGGGGGATAGGGCATCCATCCTTGCTCTTCTTAACCTCTCAGTGGCCTTCAATAATATCCATGTGGTATTTTTCTGGATTGACTTTGAGAGTTGGGGGTTTGTAGCACAATATAGGAAGTCCTCAACTACACCTTCAATTGAGCCCAAAATTTCTGTTGCTAAGCGAGACAGTGGTTAAAAGAATTTTGCCCCACTTTATGACCTTTCTTGCCACAGTTCTTAAGTGAATTGCTGCAGTTGTTAAATTAGTAACCCAGCTGGCAGGTGAACCTGGCTTCCCCATTGACTTTGCTTGTCAGAAGGTTACAAAAGGTGATCACGTGACCCTGGGACATGGCAAACTTCATACATATGAGTCAGTTGCCAAGCATCTGAATTTTGATCACATAACTATGCAATGGTTGTAAGTGTGAAGTTTCTTTTTTCACTGTCTTTGTAATTTTGAATGGTCATTAAATGAACTGTTGTAAGTAGAGAACTGTATGTATTGTGCTGCATCTCTTCCTTCCTCCAGGTCTGGTTTGTAGTATGAGAGAGCTCTTTCCCCTCTTATTTATCATCTTCATGAGGCTGCTGAGTGAGGTGATATGTTGGTTTAGGTGAGGTATCAATGTGCTGATGACATCCTGCTTTATATTTCCATCCCAGGTTGCCTGAATGCTGCTATAGATGTCCAGCCCCAGTGCTAGAAGCCGTAGGGTCCTGGATGGTGCACAAGGGACTTCAGCAAAACCCAAGCAAGACTAAGTGGCCTTGAGTGCTTAGACCTTCCAGGATGGCGTGCTTAGACCTCTGGTCCTGGATGGAGTGGCACTGCCTCAGACAGACCATATGTGCAATTTGGGGGTTTCCTTGGACTCATGGCACCTGATGGAAGAACAGGGGGTAGCTATGAGCACTGCTGGCACAGTGGTTAGAATGTAGTATTGCAGGCTAACTCTGACCACAATTTGGAATTTGATCCTGACAAGCTCAAGGTTGACTCAGCCTTCCACCCTTCTGAGGTTGGTAGAATGAGGGCCCAGATTGTTGGGAGGCAATAGCCTGACATTGTAAACCACCCAGAAACTGCTGTTAAGCACTATGGGGCAGTATATAAGTACATATGCTACTGCTATTTCTAAGAGGGCCTTTGCACATGTTCAGGTTGTACGTCATTTTCATCCATTCAGCACTTGCATCCATTCCTGGCCTGGAAGGCTCTGCTCACTATCACTCATGCCTTCATCAACTCCAGTTTGAACCACTGTCATGTCCTCTACAAGGGCCTACCCTAGAGGAGCATTCGAAAACTTCAGGTGGTATAGAATGCAGCTGACACAAGTTGTAAATGGTGTTGGCTATTTGGTACATTAATATTGCTGCTTTGAGAACTGCACTGGTTGCCACTGTATTTCTGGATACAAATCAAAGAGCTATCACCTTTACAGCCCTTTCTGATTGGTTCAGTTACTTAAGGGACAGCTTTCTCCTAGTTATTTCTACCCATCTAATTTGGTCTGGCAGATTGGGCATATTATGGCTCCTATCAACCAAGAAATGTTGGCTAGTGGAGACCTGGAGAGGTGCCTTCTTGCTGTAGCCCCTGCTCTCTGGAATATTCTCCCTCCAGAGATTAGGATGGCCCTGACACTCCTGGCCTTTCAGAAAGCCTCAAAAACCTCGCTATGTACCCCTGGAGTCCCCAGCATATGTTTCCTGGTTAACTTGACAGTGAAAGATTATAGTAACTCTTGGCTGCCATTTGTGTTTAATATCTTTTTTGTATTGTGTTTTAACTGTTTTTATGATTGTCTGTCATTGAGAATCTCTGGTATGAGATGGGTGCCTATGCAAATTGAACAAATACTGTTTAGGGTGTGTGCATTCTTTAATTGATGGGTGCACTCTGGTGTTGTGATGGGTGCACTCTTTCTAAAACAGAAGAGCTGGAACTGATAGGTTCATCCCTATTTTTTATTTTATTTTCACCCTTGCCTTATGTCATGGGATTTAAAGAATTTTAAAATACATTACATGTCTAAAAGCCTCAAATAAGCTTAAAACATCAATTTTATTGACATTGTCCTTTAAAAGCATAACATAATGTGCTGCCAAATGCTTGGACACCTATTATCTAACTTTTTTTTCCATTCATTTTTTTCACTCACTGACATTTTCTAAATACTATTTTGGGCAATGATTGTGATCTTGAATCTGGCAGCAAAGTAAAGTCATTGCAGTTCTCAACAGATAGCTCTTCTATGTTATAATGAAAGTTACAATAAAAGGCTGAAAAAAATGCCTTCTTTGAAGCTCTCCATGCTTCTTCATATTTTTTTAACTTGGGACATGGGACTAAACCTGAATTTTCTCTTTTGCGTCTCTCTAATCATTCAGCATTTCAAGATTTAGAGTCTTAATTATGTTAGTAAATTGCCTTGTTCGTACCATGACTCTTGCTATTGGTCTCTTACCATTGGGCGCAATGACCTTACTGAGCTTTAAAGTATGAACATGTTTGCTTGCTCTTTGGGTTTATATGAAATTTTTCTGCACAATAATTTTGACATAGGTTGAAATGATAGAAAATGAGTGGTCCAAAGTCACCTGTTGAATTTCTAGTGATCTTCCTGGTCCTAATTGAAAACTTAACCATTTCATGAATTGGCTGTCAGAAGAAGATCAAGGTGTATGTTTCTGTGGGTAATTCCCAAACCTCTTTTCTATAGCATGGTTTGGTCACAAACACATAGCAATACTAGACTGAGATAGTCTGTAATCAAAGGTGCTGTGTTATCTTGAGTGACACCAAATAGTATGGTCAGTGGATAGCACAAATTTTGCTCCAAAGAGGGGTTGGTGAAAAAAATCAAGTTATCAGCCATAACATGCAATTAATGCCCTCCGGTGTCTGTATGTGAGTGAGTGTGTGTTTGTGTGCATGCATGTGTGTGTTTGTGTGTGCATGTTTGTGTGTGTGTGTGTGAGAGAGAGAGAGAGGGACAGAGAGAGACACACACACACACACAGAGGGACTTGCATCACATCTTGAAAAAATTGGACTTGCTATTGGTTTTTCATGAGACAACATTTCACCTGTGGCTAAAGCTAAAGCTACATCAGAAAGCTTTCTTGAAAGTCCTCTAATACATGCTTCAGGTGCAGGGATGGCCATGCAAGGGACGGTGTCAAAAAAAATCAAGATGGGGACCAGGACCCCACAATTGAAGCCCTGCCCCCTTTTTTTACCTGTGTCGAGCTTTTAAAAAGAGGTGAGGCTTCAGTCTTGTACTTGTGAACAATTTTCTGATTTTCTTTTGTCTCCATACATATATGCATTTTATACTTTGACCCCCACAGTAAACAGCAAATCACCCCATTACTCATCTGCTTAAAGGGGACAAGAGGCCTATTATACA
This sequence comes from Vipera ursinii, assembly GCF_947247035.1. Taxonomy (NCBI): domain Eukaryota; kingdom Metazoa; phylum Chordata; class Lepidosauria; order Squamata; family Viperidae; genus Vipera; species Vipera ursinii. The sequence continues at coordinate 19,291,695 of NC_139512.1, forward strand.
GATTTGACTGGTGGCCAATTATGATCTTTCCTGGATTGTGAGTCCTTTCTCACAATGATTTATGTCCTTCTCCTTGGACATTTATTTATTTATTTATTTGGTTGATTTATAAGATCACTCAATCACCGAGAGATCCAAGGTGGCTTATAAGAAAGTTAAAAAAAGGATATTGGTCAAGTAATAAAGCAACAAAAGAACAATTTCACCAAGGGAAGATAAAAACCATTGTAGTAATGGCAGACTTCAACTATCCAGATATCAACTGGGAGACAAACTCTGCAGTGAGTGGGAGATCAAACAGATTGTTAACCAACCTAGCTGAGAACTTTGTCATCCAAAAGGTGGAGGAGGGAACTAGAAGTAAAGCTATACTGGACCAAATTCTTACTAATGGAGAAGCAGTGATAGAGGGAGTTGAAGTTGCTGGAACCTTGGGTGAAAGTGACTACATCATACTGAAATTCAATATAATGCAAATGCACACAATAGAAAATAATCCTACCAGAGTCTTAAACTTCAAAAGAGCTGATTTTAACAAACTCAGAGAGAACCTAGGAAAGATCCCATGGATGAAAATTCTAAAGGGGAAAACAATGCAAGAAGCATGGGAAGCTCTGAAAAATATGATCATAAAAGCCCAAACCAGCACAATACCACTGAAAAAGAAAAACAGGAAATTTAAGAAGAATCCAGTATGGCTGACAAAGATCTCTCTGACAAACTGAAAGACAAAAAGGACAAGTACAAAAAATGGAAAGAGGGACAAATAACTAAGGCTGATTACCAGCAGACAGCCAGAACATGCAGAGGTGAAGTCAGGAAAGCAAAGGATCAGAATGAACAGAGACTTGCAACAGAAATCAAGGACAATAAAAAAGGTTTTTTCCAACCCGTGGGTGCAGCCCATGCTGACCAAGATGGTGCACTTCATCCCCTGTCGCGGCTTACCGTCAGCCCGCGCCACTAGTCGTATGTTCATTCAGCAGGTGTTTCGGCTGCACGGCCTCCCTGATAGAGTCGTCTCTGATAGGGGGGCCCAGTTTACAGCCCGCTTCTGGCAGGAGTTGATGCATGTGTGGGATATCAAGATTTGCCTCTCATCCGCGCATCATCCTCAAACTGAGGGAAGAACCGAGAAGGTCATCGGTATCCTGGAAAAATATCTGCGCTGCTACGTCAATCTGCAGCAAAACAATTGGGTGGACTATCTGGCCATAGCTGAGTTTTCATTTAACAATTCACAGCACACCTCCGCACAGATGACACCGTTCTTGGCCAATGTGGGATATCACACCCGGTTTTTCTCCCTTTCTCCCATGGACTCACCGGAGCCGGCAGAGAACGACTTCATGGCAGAGTTACAGGCGATCCATCGATTGGTGCGACGTCAGTTAGAGAAGGCCAAGGCCGATTACAAAAGGTTTGCTGATCGGTCAAGGCGGGATACACCTCCACTATCGGTGGGAGATCGGGTCTGGTTGTCCACCAGGAACCTACCATCAACACAGCTGGTGAGAAAGTTAGATCACCGATATTTAGGACCGTTCCTAATCAAGGCTGTCAACACTCCGGTCGCCTATCGCTTAACTCTGCCCCATTCCCTGCGCGTGCACCCAGTTTTTCATCGGTCTCTGTTGGTCCCCGAGCAACCGGCCTGTCCACTCCATTGAGCGGAACCTCCCCCATCAGGACCTCGTGATGGAGACAGCACCCCTGAGTACAAGGTCACCAGCATCAGGGACTCCCATTGGCTAAAAGGTCGTTTCCAGTACCTGATTGAATGGAAAGGCTACAGACCAGAGGACTTCACCTGGGAAGACGTGACCGCCGTTCATGCCCCTGCTTTGGTGACCGCTTTTCATGAACAATTTCCATCCCGACCGCATCCGGATCAGCAGACCTGGAGGAAGGGCCCTGCGGTGCGGGATAGTGTTGTGATTCAGGGTCAGCCTGTGGGTTCCGCAGTTGTGTCGGACGACTCAGAGGAGGAGGGGGGTGTTGAAGAGCTTGCTGAGGGGGTTGGAGAGCTTGCTGAGGGGGTTGGAGAGCTTGCTGATGAGAGCCCTCAGCCAGGCCCCTCCCACCTGGTCACGACGGAGACCCAGCTGTGTGAGCCTGACAGCGTGGATGAAGATGACCCACAGCTGGCCCTGTTCAAGGACACCCGACACAGGAGGCAGTGAATAAGGAGTAAACAGAGGAAGGCAATGGGGCACCTCGGAAGGAGGCAGAGAGAAGCCACGCCCTGAACTGTATAAAAGAGGAATACGTGGGAGGGCTGGTTTGCTGAAGGCAACCGCTTGAATAGTTCCTGTTTCATAGCTCCTGTTTCATGGTTGGTGTCTTGTTTTGCTCTGTTTTATGTTAATAAATTTGGCAGGCTTAATTCCAGCCTCTTGCCGTTTGTAAAGGGGTTGTCCCTGCCTTTTCTGCAGGGCCGGTAGCAGGCTGGTACAGAACAAAACCTACTGCTTCAGTGACTCCATCCAGCCACCTCATTCTCTGTCGTCCCCTTCTTCTATCTTTCCCAGCATTAGGCTCTTCTCTAGTGAGTCCTTCCTTCTCATTAGGTAGCCAAAGTATTTGAGTTTTAGCTTCAGAATCTGGCCTTCTAAAGAGCAGTCAGGGTTGATCTCCTCTAGGACTGACCGGTTTGATCACCTTGCAGTCCAAGGGACTCACAGGACTCTTCCCTTTACACAAAGGGGAAAAAAACAGACCAACCTATCAAAAATAGTTCCATAAAAAACAGAATAGAAACACAAGTTTAGATAGGCAAGAAAATGATAAATGAGCACCTGTCCAGTCTAGATGAGTTCAAATCACCAGGACCAGATGGATTACACCCCAAGGTTCTCAAGGAACTGGCAGATGTGATCTCAGAAAAACTGAGCTATATTTTTCAAAGATCCTGGAGCACTGGGAAACTATCAGAGGACTGGAAAAGAGCTGATGTAGTACCCATCTTCAAAAAAGGGAAAAAAAAATGGATCCAGGAAATTACAGACCTATCAGCCTGACCTCAATATCTGGGAGGATTCTGGAAAAGATAATCAAACAATGAATCAGCGAGCACCTAGAGGCAAACAAAGTCATTACTAAAAGCCAACATGGGCTTGTCAAAAACAGATCATGCCAGACAAATCTTATTGCATTCTTTGACCAAGTGACAAAATTAGTGGATAAAAGAAATGCTGTGGATATAATATACTTGGACTTTAGTGAGGCATTTGATAAAGTAGATCACAACCTTCTACTTGATAAGATAGAAAAATGTGGCTTACACAGCTTCACCACAAGCTGGATTTGTAACTGGCTGACCAATTTCTCTTGACATGTAGTCCTCAATGGAATTCCATCTACATGGAGGGAAGTATGTAGTGGGGTACCCCAGGGGTCTGTTCTGGGCCCAGTGCTCTTCAACATCTTCATCAATGATGGGGAACTCATCAAATTTACAGACGACACCAAGCTGGCAGAAATAGCCAACACTCCAGAAGATAGGCTTAAGATACAGAAGGATCTGGAAAGATTTGAACACTGGGTGCTATCTAACAAAATGAAATTCAATGGTGAAAAAAGTTAGGTTCTACATTTAGGCAAGAAAAACCAAATGCACAGGTATAGTATAGGGGGTACCTTGCTTAATAGTAGTAACTGTGAGAGGGATCTCGGTGTCCTAATGGACAATCACTTAAATATGAACCAGCAGCTGCCAAAAAAGCCAACACAGTGCTAGGCTGCATTAACAGAGGGATAGAATCAAGATCACGTGAAGTATTAATACCACTTTACAATGCCTTGATAAAGCCACACTTGGAATACTGCATACACTTTTGGTCACCACGATGTAAAAAAGATGTTGAGACTCTAGAAAGGGTACAGAGAAGGGCAACAAAGATGATTGGGGGACTGGAGGCTAAAACATATAGGAAATGGCTGCTGGAATTGGGTATGTCTAGTTTAATGAAGAGAAGGACGAGAGGGGACATGATAGCAGTGTTCCAATATCTGAGGGGCTGCCACAAAGAAGAGGGAGTCAAACTATTCTCCAAAGTACCTGAAAGCAGCACAAGAAGCAACGGATGGAAACTAGTCAAGGAGAGAAGCAACCTAGAACTAAGGAGAAACTTCCTGACAGTTAGAACAATTAACCAGTGAAACAACCTGCCTCCAGAGGTGGTGAATGCTCCAATACTGGAAGTTTTTAAAAAGAGACTGGACAGCCATTTGTCTTAAATGGTATAGGGTTTCCTGCCTGAGCAGGGGGTTGGACTAGATGACCTCCAAGGTCCCTTCCAATTTATAACCTATTCTGCCACAGTTGTTAAGTTGCTAAGTGAATCTGTGCAGTTGTTAAATGAATCAGATGATTGTTAAGTGAATTTTCTCCCCTTTGCCTTTTAGAAGGCAGCTGGGAAGGTCTCAAATGGCAGTCACATAACCCTGGGTTGCTGCAACCACTGATTGCCATGTGATCAAATTTGGATCACATGATCATGGGGATGCTGCAACAATCAAAAGTGCAAGGATTAATCATAGGTCTCTTTTTCCAGTGCCATTGTAATTTTGAATGGTTGATAAATGAGTGATTGTAAGTCAAGGAATACTTGTACAAACTTTGGAAGAATGTTGTTTCAAAAAGTAGGTGGAACAAGAGAGAAGGCGCACCTCCTGGGATGCATAAGATGACATCATTTTATTGATTAATACATTCCACATGTGTTTAGCCTAATTTAATGGTAAAGCTGCTACCACACAGAACTAGTTTAGATGAACTAAGGGCCCAAGTCACCCTTCTTGCTAGATCTATATGATTAAGAGGTCATTGGTGTAATTTAATGAGCTAGAAGGAAAAATGGCTTCAGCACTACGATGCAATCACCAGTCTCCAATAATTGAAAGCTGTAATAAGTACTAAGAATCGAAGAAGGCCCTAAGTGGGGGGAGGGTTTCCAGTTCATGTGTTTTATTCACCATTGCTGCAGATAAAGCACCTTTCCTTGTATTTATGACAAGAAAAAAATAGAAGAGGTAATTTAATGGGTCTTTGCCCCTTCACTTCTCATTACTTTACACATGAAAGCCTAATCACCAAGAAAAGGAGGCTGGCAAGTTGAAGGCAGGCTTGGTGACTTAATTTGCTGCATAACCCATCCTGCTCAGCCACACAGAAAACTGGAAAAGAGAACTTTGATGCCACCAAACAATCTGCTCAGATTCAGAATGTGAGAGAATAAATGTCTATAGATTTCCCAGTCTAAGCATGTGCAGAGGAAGAGAGGAGCAGAAGAGCTTTTTTCCCCCAACTACTAAGCTTCCCAGATACTTTTTGCTCTGTCCTATAGCATAATTTGCATAAACCTTTTCTTTAAATCTGCCTGATATGTATATTTTAGAATGGACAGTTGATCCTTTAAAGGTGTTCATGAGTTGAGAACTGGTTCAAATTATTTGGAAAGTGTGAACACCAATGTGTACCATAGAAGGAAGGATACACAGCAACTGGTATACCCATGTTCCTTCTTCTCTAACTTTCCCATAAGGGCTGTGTTCTTAAAAAAATGTTGTCTAAGAAGGTCTCTGGAAACTGAAGTCTAGAAGTCATAGAATAGAAATATATCATAGAAATATGAGCTCAACTGCCAGACAAACTCAAAACAGTCATATCAGGAAGTATTCTTTAAAGGCGCAGACCATGGTTGCAGGTTCTAAAATGTTGTACAGTGAACTCAGTATTCCAGCAACATATAAGAAGCTATGCAAATCATCAAGATGAGGAGGGCAGAAGAAGGCTAGAGAGTGCCTGAAGGAACAGTAAAGTAAGGCTAAAATAAAAAAAAGCCTAAAACATAACATGGCTCAGAAAGAAACAAGATACAAGATATAAATTGTTAAGTAGTGAGCTCTTTGGTGCAGGAAGGAAGACACGAGGCTGAGTACAGGATAACACATACTTTATTCTTGCTAGAACTGTACTGAAACTTGGGCTGCAACTAGCCACAATATATAGTCTAGCCCCTATGTGGCAGCCAATGGGTTTGAACCCACTCTTGCCGCCTGGGGCTAGCCAATTGCAGGACCGGAGACAGCCAGTCTGGGTTGTTGGAGAGCCGTTGGCTGCTCCAGCAACGCACGTGATGTATCACCACAAGCCCAGTACATAACATAAATCATCGAGATTTAGTGGTTAATGGAACCAGCCTAGATACCAGGACTCTGTGCATCATAGTCTTGCCTTAGGCACAAGGCCTGCTGAGTGACTTTTCACTCTCTAAATGTGAATTCTATCAAACACACCTTAACTACCTTAGGTACAGGATCTCCAGCAAAAGGGTAGAGATGGACCCAGCCAAAGTCAAAGTGGTGCTTGAATGGCAGCCCCCACAAACCCGCCAGCATCTTCAAAGCTTTCTGGGGTTTGCAAACCTTTATCGGCAATTCATGCCTTCTTTTGCTAAGATAGCTTTACCAATTACTGAACTGCTGAAAACTGGAAAAGGGGGGAAGCCTCGGCCTTGTTAGCCCCTATGATGGTCTATGAAATGCCAAGCAGCATTTGAAAGCCTAAAATACTATTTGCTGCTGAACCTGTTCTCAAACACCCTGATCCTGATGAGCAGCTCATCCAAGCCAATGCAAGTGATGTCACAGTGGGAGAAGTCCTTCTTTTGATGTTTGTACTTTTCACCCAAGTGCCTCTGACAAAGAATATCCCTTCCACTGCACTAGATACTGTAATTTCCCTTTGTATAACCTAGAGTCAAGGATTTGCTTAATTTCATAATGAGTTTCCCCCTCAACTAAAAGAGGACCAGATGTTTTCTTAGGGATTGATCTCAATGATGACTCTCTAAAAGGTTTTAGTAAACTGCAATGGAATTTTCCCCAGTAAGCGAGGAAGTTTTAACTCAATAGTCAGACCTTCCTAAAGAGAAAACAGACCGCGTAGAAAAATAAAAGGTGAAGTTAGGAATCTCCTCAAGGTTTTTGAGGATGTTTATCATAAAATTTTTATATCAATCAGTCTGCTTTGATGTCTGTACTTTTCACCTTGTACTTTCAGATCTGTACTTTTTATAGCCTGCTCAGGGCTCAGTTCTTCAAAGAAGTTAGCTAAGATGTTTCTGAAAGATATATACCACCTCCATGGTGCTCCAAAGAGGATTATATCAGATAGGAGAGTTCAATTTACAGCAAAGTTTTGAAGAGACTTTCTCAAGCTAATTGGTTTCCACGCAAGGACTTTTGTCACTTTTTCATCCAAGCATAAATGGATCGACTGAATGAGCTAACACAATGGTGGAACAATACATCAGATGCTACGGTAACTACCAACAGACTAACTGGGCTGACCTATTACCTTTTGCTGAAGTGGCTTACTGTGCACAGTAGTACTGTCAACTCTACAAAGAACCTGGCTGAAGCCATCTTGCTCATTTTTGGTTGCCACAAGAATGGGGGAAGGAATGGGGGGTATTATGCTAGTCTAAACAATTCTCTGTCCCATGGGAACCAAGGTCATTTCTGTTTGTTAGACTGGGGGTTGAGCCTAATGTTAGAAAGCCTGCCAAACTATTCTATTGGAAAACATAGTTGATTGCATAGTTTCTGGGGAGGGAAGTTTAACTTTGTAATACTGTAACTTTATGGAGACAACTTTAGTCTTGCTTTCACTTTTGACCGTGCTGATACTTTCTGGCCAATAAACATGTTCTTAGAGGAAAACTCAAGCTTTGGAGTTCTACTTTA